>NC_030420.2:25962422-26262422 GCF_001660625.3 Ictalurus punctatus
TGAGCTTGCCTTCATCTACTGCATGGTGGTGTGTGTGAATTGTGCAACCAATGGACTACTGCCATCAGTACAGACGTTCTCGTGCATGCCCTATGGGAATATGGTCTATCACCTCTCAGCTTCTCTGTCATCACTTGCTAACCCACTGGCCTGCCTTATTGCCATGTTTGCTCCCAAACGGTATGCTATGATATCATAATCACTCACAGTGCATCCGGAAATTATTCATAGCGCTTTACTTTTTCCACATTTTGTTATGTTACAGCCTTATTCCAATATGGATTAAATTCATTATTTTCCTCAAACTTCTACAAACAATACCCCATAATGCCAACGTGAAAGAAGTTTGTTTGAAATCTTTGCAAATTTATTAAAAAAATAAAATAAATAAAAGCACATGTACATAAGTATTCACAGCCTTTGCTCAGTACTTTGTTGAAGCACCTTTGGCACCAATTACAGCCTCAAGTCTTTTTGAGTATGATGCCACAAGCTTTATTTTTGGGTGGTTTCTCCCATTCTTCTTTGCAGGACCTCTCAAGCTCCATCAGGTTGGATGGGGAGCGTCGGTGCACGGCCATTTTCAGATCTCTCCAGAGATGTTCAATCGGGTTCAAGTCTGGGCTCTGGCTGGGCCACTCAAGGACATTCACAGAGCTGTCCTGTAGCCACTCCTTCGTTATCTTGGCTGTGTGCTTAGTTGCCCTGTTGGAAGATGAACCTTCACCACAGTCTGAGGTCCAGAACGCTCTGGAGCAGGTTTTCATCAAGGATGTCTCTGTACATTGCTACATTCATCTTTCCCTCGATCCTGACTAGTCTCCCAGTTCCTGCCGCTGAAAAACATTCCCACAGCATGATTCTGCCACCAGCATGCTTCACTGTAGGGATGGTATTGGCCAGGTGATGACTGGTACCTGGTTTCCTCCAGACATGACGCTTGCCATTCAGGCCAATCTTTGTTCAAACTTTGGTCTGAGAGTCCTTCAGGTGCCTTTTGGCAAACTCCAGGTGGGCTGTCATGTGCCTTTTACTGAGGAGTGGCTTCCGTCTGGCCACTCAACCATACAGGCCTAATTGGTGGAGTGCTGCAGAGATGGTTGTTCTTCTGGAAGTTTCTCCTCTCTCCACAGAGACATGCTGGAGCTCTGTCAGAGTGACCATCGGGTTTTTGGTCACTTCTCTGACTGAGGCCCTTCTCCCCCGATCGCTCAGTTTGGCCAGGTGGCCAGCTCTAGGAAGAGTCCTGGTGGTTCCAAACTTCTTCCATTTACGGATGATGGAGGCCACTGTGCTCATTGGGACCTTCAATGCTGCAGAAATGTTTCTGTACCCTTCCCCAGATCTGTGCCTCGATACAATCCTGTATCGGAGGTCTACAGACAATTCCTTGGACTTCATGGCTTGGTTTGTGCTCTGACATGCATTGTTAATTGTGGGACCTTATATAGACAGGTGTGTGCCTTTCCAAATCATGTCCAATCAACTGAATTTACAGGTGGACTCCAATCAACTTGTAGAAACATCTCATGGATGATCAGTGGAAACAGAATGCACCTGAGCTCAATTTTGAGTGTCATGGCAAAGGCTGTGAATACTTCTGTACATGTGCTTTTTTGTTTTGTGCTTTGCAAATTTTTAATAAATTTGCAAAGATTTCAAACAAACCTCTTTCACGTTGTCATTATGGGGTATTGTTTGTGGAAGTATATATTTTGAGGAAAATAATTAATTTAATCCATATTGGAATAAGGCTGTAACATAAAAAAATGTGGAAAAAGTGAAGTACTGTGAAGACTTTCCGGATGCACTCTATCTTATGACATTGATATTTACCTATTGACAATATTGATATTCTAGACTCTTAGAAGATAGAGTGGTGCTTAAAAGTTTGTACTTTAGAAATTTCTATATATCTGCATAAATATGGATATATATATATATTTTTTCACACAAGTCCTAAAAGTAGATAAAGAAAACCCAATTAAAAAATGAGACAAAAATATTATACTTGGTCATTTATTTATTAAGGAAAATGATCCAATATTATATATCTCTGAGTGGCAAAAGTATGTGAACCTCTTGGATTAGCAGATCATTTGACGGTGAAATTAGAGTCAGGTGTTTTCAATCAGTGGGACAGCAATCAGGTGTGAGTGAGAATCCTGTTTTATTTAAAGAAGAGGGATCTATAGAAGTCTGATCTTTGATACACATGTTTGTGGAAGTGTATCATGGCATGAACAAAGGAGATTTCTGAGGGCCTCAGAAAAATAGTCTGAGATGCTCATCAGACTGGAATAGGTTATAAAACCATCTCTAAAGAGACTGGACTCCACCAATCAGTTAGACAGATTGTGTACAAATGGAGGAAATTCAAGACCATTGTTACCCTCCCTGGTAGCGGTTGACCAACAAAGATCACTTCAAGAACAAGACCTGTAATAGTTTGCAAGATCATGAAGGAGCAATGGTAACTTCCAAGCAACTGAAGGCCTCTCTCACATTGACTAATGTGAATTTTCATGAGTCCACCATCAGGAGATGACAGGGTTGCAACGAGAAAGCCACTGCTCTCCAAAAAGAACATTGCTGCCCCTCTGCAGTTTGCTAAAGATCATGTGGATAAGCCAGAAGGCTACTGGAAAAATGTTTTGTGAATAGATGAGACCAAATTAGAATTTTTGGTTTATATGAGAAGTGTTTGTAGAAAGGAAAACACTGCATTCCAGAATAAGAACCCATCCCATCTGTGAACCATGGTGGTGGTAGGATCATGGTTTGGGCCTGTTTTGCTGCATCTTGGCCTTGATGAAACAATGAATTCTGAATGATACCAGGGAATTCAAAAGGAAAATGTCAGGACATCTGTCCATGAACCGAATCTAAAGAGAAAGTGGGTCATGCAGCAAGACAACAACCCTACGCACACAAGTCAGTCTACCAAAGAATGGTTAAAGAGGAATAAAGTTAATGTTTTGGAATTTCCAAGCCTGACCTTGGGTCAGGAAAGTCCTGACCTTAAGTCAATAGTTCATGTGAGGAAACCCACTAACATCCCAGAGTTGAAGCTGTTCTGTACTGAGGAATGGGCTAAAATTCCTCCAAGCCGATGTGCAGGACTGATCTATAGTTACCCTGAAATGTTTAGTTACAGTTATTACTGCATGAGGGGGCCCACACCAGATACTGAAAGCAAATATTCATATACTTTTTCCACTTACAGATATGAAATATTAGATCATTTTCCTCGATAAATAAATGACCAAGTTTTTTTTTGTCTCATTTGTTAAATTGGTTTCTAGTTGTCTACCTTTAGGACTTTTGTTAGGATGTTTTAGGTCATATTTATGCAGACATATAGAAAAGTGTAAAGGATTCATAAAATTTCAAGCACCACTGTAGTTACTCAAGGGTTCTTTGGGGGTTACCACAACCTGTTCTTTATGGGGAACTCACAACCTAGTGGTCAGTGATGGTTCAGTGATTAGGGATTTGGACTACTGTTTCCATCAAGGCGGGCCCTTGGTGAGGTTCATAACCCTTATCTGCTCAATCTATCTGTCAGTTTGAAATTCCTTCAGATGAAAGTGTCTGCAAAATGAATAAATGTAAAACTTGGAAGTGTTAGTGATTCTTGCAATTTGACAGAGCAAAGAAGCCTTTATTTTCTCTAAGGATCTAATTTCATTCCACTGCAATTTCACCATCAAATCTTCATTAGTGTGACTGTCCTTCAGTGTGCCTGTAATAATTAGCTAATAAACACTATTAGGTGCAATGTTTTCATGTTCTTATGTTCTCATTGTTTTTCATAGCTCGCTGGTGTTGCTGGGTATTCTGTGCTTGCTGGGTACTGGTTTCGGTGGATACAACATGGCTATGGCAGTCATGAGTCCTTGTCCAATTTTGCAAGACTCACCACTAGGAAAAATTCTAATTGTAAGTCAAATACACCTGAACCACGGTGACTTCTGCAAAGTCCTGTGATAGGCTAATTCAGGGGTGTCCAATCTTATCCGCAAAGTTCCGGTGTGGGTGCAGGTTTTCATTGCAATCAAGCAGGAGCCACATCTGATTCCACCTGTTTAATCAGTTGATCTTGGCTTTCAATAGACACAGGTGTGGCTTCTGCTTGGTTGGAATGAAAACCTGCACCAACACCGGCCCTTTGCGGATAAGATTGGACACATTCATTATAATTCTTTACATTTACTTATTGTACACACATTAAGATTCAGCCATCTGAAGTAATCTGCAACTTGTTGTTCTTGTTATTCTAGCAAAATAGCAAATTCTAATTTGTCCCTTACACCAGTCCCTTGTCCCTTACACCAATGGCTTCTGCTAAATGGTATGTGATTGGTAACTAATTACATTGGCTGCACAATGCAGCATCTGGTACTCAGTGTTCTCAAAAATGCCCAACATCTCAATCCACATTATAATGCAATCTAAACATTCGTACATGTGTCCTAGGTCTTGTCATGGATTCTCTTCACTGGCCTGTTGTCCTACGTAAAGGTGATGGTGGGAGTCATTCTAAGGGACCAGAGCCACATTGCCTTGGTGTGGTGTGGAGCGGCAGTACAGGCCGGATCTCTCTTAGGATCATTCATTATGTTTCCCCTGGTCAGCATTTATCATCTGTTTAAGTCAGGGGATATCTGCAACAACAAGTGCACATCATTCTGATCCTTTCCTGTGTGCATAAGGAACATGATGTGATATAGAAAACGGATGATTATGAATGAATGATGAATTATAACAATGTAATAATACAAATACAAGATACATTAGACTGTGTACACTCCAACTGTAGGGTGACATTAATACATGATTGACACAGTACAGAAATCCTGTACTTGAGTAGAAGTAGGATCATCCTTTGTGGTCTATTTAATTTTTGCACTTGCTTTTAAATATGTGTTATTTCATTGATCTTCAGTAACAGCTTAGTCAAGATAATCATGGGAACAGTGGGCACAAGGCAGAAACACACCCTGGATGGAACTCTAGTGAATTTATGAAAGCAAATATTTTAAAGTTAGAAAAAATACATTTCATAGTTAACTCAGTTTGTTAAGATTTAACACAACAAAACACATTAAATGTTAGATTTCATTTTTAAAAAATGTTTTTTTCCTTATAGATATTTTTTAATATGTTCTTTAAAATATACCACTGGTTTGTAGTGATGTATTTACACTAATGTATTATATTGAATGAGACTTCACAGGCTTTGTTGATAAAAGTACCTTATATTGACCATTTAAAAATTTTAAATTAAAGGCCCCTTGATCAAATCAACACTTAAATAGAACTTTTTCAACAGCATGAAGTTTGGTAAACGGTCTTACCCAGAAACACACAGAAATGATGAGGAAGAAGGTGATTGAAATACATCAGTCTGGGAAGAGTTACAAAGCTGTTTCAAAGGCTCTGGGACTCCAAAGAACCACAGTGAGAGTCAGTATCACCAAATGGAAAAACTCGGAACGGTAATGAACCTTCCCAGAAGTGTCGGACCTTCCAAAATTCCAACAAGAGCATAGCAACTACTCATCCAGGAAGTCATAAAAGAGCCAAGGACAAGATCAAAGGACCTACAGGCCTCTCTTGCATCAGTAAAGGTCACTGTTCATGACTCCACTATCAGAAAGACACTGGACAAAAATGAAATCCATGGAAGAGTGGTGAGGTGAAAACCACTTCTAACCCAGAAGAACATTAAGGCTCGTCTGAATTTATCCAAAACACACCTTGATGATCCACAAAAAGAGGATCATACCTACAGTCAAGCATGGTGGTGGAGGTGTGATGGTGTGGGGATGCTTTGCTGCTTCAGGGTATGGCAACTTAAATAATTGAGGGAAATTGTACTCTCTACCAGAAAATCCTAAGACCTGTCCGGTCTTCAGTCTGTAAAATAATGATCCAAAGCATAGGAGTAAATCCTAGTCCTAGAAATAAGTGAAAGACTAATTTACAGTTATCGGAAGTGTGTGGTTGCAATTATTGCTGCTAAAGGTGACACAACCAGATTTTAAGTTTAAGGGGGCAATTAGTTTTTCACATCGGTGATAGGTGTTGGATAACTTTTTTTTTCTTCAGTAGAAAAATAAAATAAATAAAAACTGTATTGTGTGTTTACTCAGGTTGCCTTTGTTTTATGTTATATTTTGTTTGAAGATCTAACTATTTAGTATGAGATATACAGAAGAAATTACAGCATTGTATGTATATATTTGTGTTTTCATATTGGTAGGTTTTAAGAATAGAATCAGATTTTTTTTGTTTAATAGTCTGGGTTTTTTTAAATTTATTTTTATTATTTATTTATTTATTTAATTTTTTTTATTGTTTCATAGTATGCCTGCAGTAGCATGTAATGAAAAAAGAGCTAAAGCTAGAATGTACATGACTTAGCGACAGAACACTGCTCACATACCTCTATTTAAAAATGCAAATACAGATAAACTTGCAATAATAATTGCAGAAAGTTTTAAATGATTCATAAAGCCACAACATGTCAGTTACTGATGTACAGACTTCAGAATTTCCATATGATTAACTTTGCTGCTAAGGTAGACATGTAAGTGCCTGATTAATTTCCTGACTGGAAATAGGCCTCATGTGTGCAAAGAAGCCTTCTTCATGAGAGGTGCTGGAGTCATCACCATCATCATCATCATCATCATCATCAAACCACTGCTGCAAGAGCTCATTTTCCATACGGCCTTTGATGTAGTCCTGACCTGAAATGGAAATTTCCCTTAGGCTCCAAGAATCATTTGAAACCTTTTGCAGGGTTTCAAGCAGAACCTCTTTAGGACGCGAAGAACCCTTAACTATCCAAAGCACCCTTGAAAAACTCTTTTTTTTTTTTTTTTTTTTTTTTCTAAGAGTAACTCGAGACCTGTGGCTGAAGAGGGCCCCACATACTAATTTGTTTTATTATTATTATTATTATTATTATTATTATTATTATTATTATTATTATTATTAGTAGTAGTAGTAGTAGTATTAGCATCATTAGTATTATTATTGTGAGATCAGAATGCATAACTGTTTACAGCTTTGTGATATTTATTCACTAATTCTAAATTGTAAGATCATTGGGTTTGAAACAACAAGGGGAAAAAAAGACAACATATCTACCACAAGGTGGCAACAAAGAATCACTTTGGTCTATTCATCTGACCGAATCTTTTTACAGGAGAAGGTTATAACTGAAAAAAACAAAACAAACAAACAATACAAACAACAACAACAAACCCAATATATTAGGGTGCTGAGATTCAGGTACTATTGTTCAGATAGCTCTATTTGGCTGACTTGTGTTAAATGTGCTTGTTTTTCTCACTGGATACCATCACAGAAGCTGCAAAAACCTTCCAGTTGAGGTCTAAACCACTCGACAAGTGTGTTGAAACTTGTCTGGCTGTGGATTTCTCTTTCTCCAAATGAAGATGATGGTCTGATCAAAAGTGAAGACATGATATGGCAATTTAAAAGCAGTGTCTGTTACAGATGTTCAGGCAGGCTTTGTGTATGGGGGAGGTATGATTTTATATTTATTTTCTATCCATTTCCACAGGGCTTTTAGATTGTAGGCATAGCATTAATTAGCTGCTCTAATAATTAATGCATTGGAAGGTCCTCACAAGAATAGCAAGACAAATGTTTGTGTGTGTGTGTGTGTGTGTGTGTGTGTGTGTGTGTGTGTGTGTGTGTGTGTGTGTGTGTGTGAGAGAGAGAGAGAGAGAGAGAGAGAGAGAGAGACTGGGGGTCTAATCCCTAGCCTGTGTCACTTGTTGACCCCATTAAGCATTAAGATGATACAGCTCTTACTGCTGTTCCTGCAGACAAAGTCTCGATGGGAACTTTCCTCTCTGCTTGTGAGTGTCCGGTCCACAGCTGCTCTGCTTCCTCTTCCCATCCACATGGGCACATGGGACTGTACTGACTCATGGGAGGTGGGGGTGTGACAGACACACTATAAGAAAGAAAAATGGCAGCATAGTAGCAGATTTGGAATTATGAAAAAGTAGTCATGCATTCAAATCAAGCAGTCGTGAAATGAATCAAAGATTTAAAAAGCACTGATGCAGTCATTAACAAGGATGATTAGTATGTATAAAAGCATGAACATTTTGCTGTTGGATTTATCAGCTGGGAGCAATCATTGACAGCAGAGCTTCCACCAATCCAGTATTTTCTGATAAGTTAGATGCCCTCAATCTGTGTTCACCCACACCCATTCTCATCTCAATAACAGGTGGATGGGACTCCATGAGAGACTGATGGGGGATTGATGTCAGCTGCTGACCCTGGCTTCTGGTCACTCGGAAATGCTTGACTAACCCTAATACCGGGCTTTAAAAAAAGACTCCCAAACCCATGCTAATCTTAAAGGTGAAAAGGTCATGGAGATACCACATTCTCACTGTAGCCAGGGTCCCACAAGACTTGGAGCTTCTCCTGGAATCACTGCTGCTCAGCAGCTAACAAGCTAAATGAAAAACAAGTCTGTCTGCCACGTCACAACACCACCCATGCCATCATAACACAATCAGTGTGACTGCCATTGTACTGGACACCACAAACCAGATATCACTTAAATGCATTTAATTAAAGGAGACATTTAATTACTGATTATATTGTGTAGTGTGAACCTGTAAGTATTTAAAAAAAAAAATGAATTGCTGCTTTTTGTCTGTCTGTAGTACACCGGCCTTCGCTCTATATCAGTTTAGTGCAGATATTGTTCATTTACATTATGGGTTTGTTATCTCATTATCCTCTTGGCACTGTGCTCTGTCTCGAGTGCTCGATTGTGCTCCGATGAAAAACAACTTTAAAAAAAAGAGCAGACTGTCACGATAATTAGCTCCATTCCTTGATTGGCCTCCCTTTTTCTGTCTGTGCGTTTTATTGTGCCATGGACGTATTGACATGCAAAGTGTGCAGTGTGGAAAGTGTATCATTTTCTCCCTGAATGTCAGATGGCCCATCACTCTCGCAGCTGGTCCGAGGGGCCGAGGCCACCTGGCTCCCCTCTTGCTGCTCATGTGGGACTGCAGCGGCCCTGTTGAGGGGCGAGGGGTCCCCCTGAAAAATGCTGCTGCGAGGCCCATCTGCTCCGACCATCCAACACCTACACTACACTAACACAACCTGACGCTTTCTAGACAATCTATGGCGCTCAGTCAAGCTGGGAGTCAATATAAATGCAATTTTCCTGTTTCTATTCATTAACTCTGACTTAATAAGAGCTGAAAGTGTACAGAATAATATGGATGCTGTTAACTAATTGCAGATTGAACTGAGCCGAACAAACTTTTTTTTGAACCTGCACTTTGTAATGCACCGTGTTCTGGACTGTCATGTCTTTACAGATGTTTATGATGTTGCTATTACAATTTACAATGTGAGATTTTGCACAGTTCAGTTTGTGCACATTTGTTTTACTACTATTTATGAATTTATGACCTTATACATTTTGCAATTTTGCTCATCTCTTGCACAGAATGCTACCAGTACACCCTCCTGTGCTTCTGTTATACTGTGGGTTGCACCATGGTATTGGGGATATATATATATATATATATATATATATATATATATATATATATATATATATATATATATATATATATATATATATATATATATAAAAATCTGACAGAGGCTGCCAACCTAAGAACAAGCTTCCATACAGGTTTCGAATGGTGGCATTTATTCTGCATGGCTGATAACTGACATTTACAATACTGTAGAAATTATAATATTGAGCATCACAACTACATCTGCACATTGCTGAGCTGGTTTGAGTGTGAGAAACAGTAAGCCTGAGCTTTCCTGGACAACATTGACAAATATATTGATGGTTTAGTCATATCACATCATTACACTGAACATTCTTTACTACTTCAGCAATATATCATAATAAAAAGAAATATGTAAACACCTACATAATCTACAGTACATGTTAAATATATGGGGTAGTAAGGACTGTCAAGCTAGAAGAATGATGAGGCTGTAATATACTGTAGGCTGTATTACTCCTGATTTAACAGCTCATCCTATTGTTGGTATTGACAGCACTGCTCATTGTTCTGTATGTGTACAGTGCAGTTAGTTTAGTTTATATGTGTAAATGTTTCCCCATTCTATAGTGCTGCACAGGTTCAGCAAAGGTCAGCACTCTTCCCCTGGGAACCTTTATACTGTGAAGGTTTACAGTACCACATATGGGCTCTGCTTATGGTGTGACACAAAAGGGGAGGGAAAGAGAATGTTTAAAGTCTTTGTATTGAGCTCATTATTACTCCATCATGTTGTCAAAAGCCCAGATTGGTCCAACTGTGCTCGAGGATAGCCTTTCAGCAAGAACCCAGTATTTTACAATTTTACTGGATAATTGTCTCTGGAGAAGCATAGAGAGGATAGAGTTCTGTTTAATGAGGTGTAGCATGATATCCTTCATCTTTACCTACATAGCATTTGAATTAATAAGCCCAATACCCAAAAGTAAACACCACAATAAACACTTTTCTGTATAATTAAATTTAATCCATATTGCTCTCAATTTATCATAGTGAGCTCAGAGTATACAGGCTTGCTGCCACACAGCAGTCACAATTTAATGAGTGTGAAACTCATAACTTTGAGGCCTGAATATCTTCCCAATACTGAAGATTTATAATTGTTAATACTACACTGCTACTGAATTTTCAAATCTGATTGGTCAGAAGGTGTTGATTATTTTTTAGCTAACAACACAGCTTTTACAGCAGTCTTGGCCCCTAGGCAAATCACAGCTTTATATTAACACTCATGCTAATACGTAATTGTTTCTATAATAACTACTCATTCACAGGGATTTGAATGGCGGATGTTTCACAGAATCTAAACCTAATTATAAATAAATTAAAATGTGCTGTTATTTAACAGACATTTACTGTGGGTATATAATCACTGATAATGTAAAGCTTTATGAAAAGAAACATTTATTTAACAATTGTGGAAGGAGGTGCTTTCTAAAAGTTTTTTTTTAAAAACCCCTTAAAATTGCTATGCCATAAGAGGAATAAAAGTGAAATAATAGAAAATAATACAACCGTATCTCACAACCCTTGTTGACAATTTTCCTGTAAAAACATCCCTTTTGTTTTGTTTTATTCATTACAAAGCTTATAGACAAATAACAACTGTGTATGCAGGAACAGTGACCAGAAAATGCACTTTATCCTACTGGGAATTAGCTACGGGACAATGCCAGCCAATGCTTACATTGGGTCAATTCATTGTGGAAAAAAAACTGTCATCCACAGATTGTTTAATTTTTAAATTGAAAAATGGCTGTTGAAACAGTTAGTGAAAATTCACCTTGTCTCACAACAACACTATTACACAAATACACGTAAATCTAGAAAACCCTTGCAACTACACATACATGATTGTATATCCACATAGGAAACTCAGCATTGCACAATACACTGCAACTATTGCATCTTTACCCTGTATTGCACAGTAGTTATTTACACACATATAACTATCTGTCTAAACAACTGCCCTCTTATAAGCAAAATAAGATTATTTGAGTAATATTTCCTAAACCTGGATGTCAGGACACTTAACAGGACATTCCAGGAAGCTGTCTTAAGCTGACATACGATCTTGGAGCAACATTTTGTAGTGATCTAAATAGTCTTGCCTTCAATTTAACTATACCACCTTGTAACCCAGTATTGCAACACATGCAGAATTACTGATGTATACACTTGAATTACTGAGAGTTACTGATGGTATTGATAAAGAGAGGGTTTATGTGACACTATTTCACTAAACTATTAACACGCTAAACTCAGGCAAGTAAAAGGACACACAGTGTCCACATCTTGAGACCTACCATTAGCTCAAAAGGGTTTTTTTAAACACCATATAATGTATGTGTATTTATATATGAATAGCCATTTTTTTTTGTTTTTTTTATTGTACTATTGGAAATCCCAACCCACCATTATCAAATTTATTGTTGTACAGTTAGTTGCCTGGTTGACTGGTCACTTGGATTGAATGACTCGGCAAAAAGTAGTCCTATAAATGATGACATTTTTAGTGCCAACATCAGAAATACACGTTAAACAACTAACTTACAGTCAGAAGATGCAAGAACCATCTTGGTCTCACTGATCAACGAAGTGGGATTGAAATCAAATATTAGGTGTCTTTGCACCTAAATATCCCAACATGAAATGCATTTCCTAGTGATGCTCTGTAAACCCTCAGAATGTTTTATATTTTCCCACAATGCAAAGTACTGTAAAATGGATGTATATTGCTAAAACTTGCAAATACAGTGTAAATTACTAGGAATTTTATCTACATGAAAGAAACACAAGGGAGACAGAGATTGCCCAGTGGTTAAGACATTGCATTAATGACTGGAAAGTTGTGAGTTCAAATCCCAGTGCTGCCACTGCTGGGCCTTTGAGCAAGGCCCTTAACCTTCCACTGCTCAGTTGCATAAATGAGATAAATGTCACTCTGAATAAGGGCATCTGCCAAGTGCAATAAAAGTTTAAGTTACACACATAAACTTTAAAGACAAACTTGAGGAGGTGCAGTGTTCTTAAAGCTTTAAAGATACAATTCATAACCGTATCTTAAAAAGGAATGAAAAAAGAAGTGAGTATCGACCTAATGTTACAGCTTGTCAGAGGTGCAGTGACCTTTAAATTGCATCATCAGGCATTGCAGGACCGGTGGGGTTCAGTAAAAGCTTGTTTCTTACTGCATGCACTGCACTACTTAAATAAAACATACTACTTCCATTCCAGTTGTGTGGTCCATTCCATAATTAGTCCCTTACGTAGCCAACAGTCTGCTGACCTATGCGTGTATGTTGGATTCATGTCTGTGTGAGTATATGTATGTATGAGACAAATAGAAGAGACCATCAGTCTTCCGTCGGCACTTAACTGCATTCCCAGTGAGGGCGATTAGAGACAGGATGGAGGAATTGTGATGGGGAAACAGAGGAAGTGAGCAGCTGGGTGGTTGTATTTCATACAAGTTTCTCAAAGTCTACAAGATGCTACACTGCAGAGGTGATGGCTGAATAAATCCTTACAATTTAAAGTTGAAGATTTTGTTTCAGAGAGTGTGTTTGGAGAAACAGATGGTTGGGAACAGTGCATGAACATCCAGAAACCTACCTGACCTCCACAAAGAAATGCTTATCATCACAGAAGCACTTATTCTACACGTTGTTACAAGTCCAACATTACTCTGTAATCACATCAGTGCACTTTTATAATGTGCACCCTATTTGTGCAAGCATGTTTCTGCTAGCATAAAAAATTCTCCTTAGACATTAGCCTGAAGCATCCTGAATGCTAATCATGCTTTATTAGCAGGTAGAGACAACCTTGAGGACATGCACATCTGGAGAATGCTACATTAGAGAAACGCTAGAGTAGTGAATTAGTGTAGCATAACCCCATTCATTTTCTGCTGACCATCATGCTTTTCTCATCAATTCCATCTCGCTTAGGCACATTTAGCAGGGCGGGGATGTGTCTGACCAGAATTATGAGCAGGTTCTGAAGTTAGTTTGCATTGCCATCACTGTATAAATGGCTTCAGTTCACTTTTTCCTTCAGAGAAGCCTATCACAGCTTTGTGTTTCTGTGTGTTACAAGGGCAGCAGCCTTTTCTGCTGTTGGTTGTATTTGGGCTTATGGCTCAGCACTTGTTGATTGGGCAGTTTTCTTTAAAGACATAATGACAAGAAATTTCGGATTAGATAACTAAGCATGAGGAATGAACTGAATAACAACAATGAACCATCACTGGACTGCAAAGTCACAGTCTCCATGCCCATGCCTATGACCATCCATCCATCTTCTATACCGCTTATCCTTTTCAGGGTCACAGGGAACCTGGAGCCTATCCCAGGGAGCATCGGGCAATAGGCCGGGTACACCCTGGACAGGGTGCCAATCCATCGCAGGGCACAATCATACACACACTCCCACACCCATTCATACACTACAGACACTTTGGACATGCCAATCAGCCTACCATGCATGTCTTTGGACTGGGGGAGGAAACCGGAGTACCTGGAGGAAACCCCTGAAGCACGGGGAGAACATGCAAACTCCGCACACACAGGGCCACAGTGGGACTCGAACCCCCGAATGCCTGTGACCATGCCATTATTTCTTTTAACAACTTTCAACTTTCTTGGAACTTCTTGCAAAAAATATCTTATCAAGTGAAAACATCTTAAATATAGTTGAATTCATCAAATATTTCACGTTATGAGATGTTTCCAGATATTTGTTCTAATTTCACATGTGAAATTGTTCTTGTTCTATTGACAGATATTTTACTTCTTCTAATAAATGCTTGAAATAAGCAAAAATATCTGCCACGTCAGACCATTTCAAGATTGAAAATGAAAAAAAAAAATATCAGAAAGAATGTTTAGAATGTTTGTTTTCTCATATTTGCTTTATCACAATAACAAATATTTGTATTCATTTAATGAGTTTTCTGCTATTTTTACTGTTTTGATACTATTTAGCTTCTCTTTATCTCCAAACCTCAGTTCTTAGCTAATGTTCTTAATATTTGGTAATGCATGTGAAGCTCAGTATGATTCGTTTTGCAATTGGATGTGTTTATTATGATATGACTAGCTTGACAATGTAATGTAAGGCTTCTAGTCATGTTACCTTTAACTAACATTATGTTACTTGACCAATTTATGTTGAATAAGTTGTTGTATAGGTATTTTTACACAAAGCTTGTATATTGTGGTTTTATGTGTGATTCGTTATTATTGATTTCTGTCATATAAATTTACATCACCTGCTATATACAGAAATGCATAATGCCTGTAACAAAGTAATTTTTAATAAAAAAATGTTCAATTCAAAGCAAGTTACAACCAATTGCAGGATCCTTGAATGCTGTTAATCACGTACAGTGCAAGCGTGACTGAAATCCTCCAAGTGAATCTTATGAACATCTGAGTTGTTTGGCACAACATGACATTTTAGAGTGAGAATGTTAAGATGCATTTTTTTTAAAACTCTTATCTGCGTGAGTGATTCCTGCAGTGTAGTGCACTGATGAATAGACAGGAATCTTTGTTAAATTCTCATTTTAAAGTTAAGCTCAGACACAACAGCATGATAATGTTAAAGCAGGAATGCTCACTGTATTTGTCAATGCAACGATGAAGCACCGTGCTGGTTTTAAATGTTATTTATTTGATAACAAATGCAATGCAAAGTATGATGCTATTTAGATAATCAGAAGGTAGAGTAAGATTTCATTGAACAATTTAAGTGATAGACAGGCAATGGTTATCAACTTAGGCAGTTTTGGAAAAAAACTGGCAAAGAGCCATTTGGAACTCTTTCATTGCATTCCATAGTGACTATTGAGAACCATACATGTAGTACTTTTTGACCTTTCCAGAAATCAATTCACTCAGATCTAAAAGGTGACAGGAAGCCAAGACTGGCCTCCATTTCTCTGTCAAACTTTTCATCCCTTTGTCTCTTCTCTTGTGTTTTCTGATTTATTCCCAGAGCCGGGCATCTGGAAAGGACATGGGGTGATTTTTAATAATCACTGAATGGAGAGGGTCCATTTGGACCAGAACCAGATGAACATGGTGCATCATTATGAGCGGCATGACTTTGAGAGGCAGCCTCACCTTACAGGTTTTAGATTATGCTCAGAGTCACTTTTACTATATATCATTTTTAAATTTGATTTACTATCAAATACAGGGTGCCAATCCATCGCAGGGCACACAATCACATACACGTTCACACACCCAGTCATACACTACGAACACTTTGGACATGCCAATCAGCCTACCATGCATGTCTTTGGACTGGGGGAGGAAACCAGAGTACCCGAAGGAAACCCCTAAAGCACGGGGAGAACATGCAAACTCCGCACACACAGGGTAAGGGGGGGAATCGAACCCCCAACCCATATATATATATATATATATATATATATATATATATATATATATATATATATATATATATATATATATAATATGGGACAATGCTGTTTCTCAGAGTACATTGGGTTTGGATTAAAGTCATCCAGTGCTGGAGTGAGAGAAAGTGGTTGCGTGTTAAGTCTGGAAGCCTGGAAGTCTTTGGTCCTTTGGGTTGTATAAATAATGTAGCCTGTACCACGTTCAAACCAACTGATGCACAACAGCCACACAGCTGAAAAATTGAAAAATGCTGGGAGCAAAAAGCTTCCTCTCAGAGACTGCATGACACACTTACATGCACAAACACACAATAGCAGGGCTATATGGATATTGACGTTAGTTTTCAGGCTGATTTGTTGTGCAGGGATATTGTTATGTATGATGATTGCAAGTCTAGAGGTGAACCATTAGCAATTTGAACCAATTGTGCTTCACAGTTCAGACACACTCAAGGTTTATGGTGTCAGATAAAATCTTATCAGCGATTAACCTCTCAGCTTTCAAACAATAATTGAACAAAACATTTTTTTGGATCCTCCCCCTCCACTCCCACTGTTCCTCAGTTTGGTGAACTGCCAATTCTCACCTGCCAGCTTTCCTTGATCACATGACTGGTACCAACTGGGGAGGGTGAAGGCAGTTTTATGAACTGCTGTTCATGCTGCATCACAAGGTAATGTAACACACTCTTGGGAAAGTGCTTTCTGCCCTTTTCTGCACACATGAGCTCACAGACACCCGTGATTGCCAGTAATGCCATCCCTCACACACTGGCCATTTTTGCTCTTTTGACTCCTGGCCAAGGATGGCTGTGGGATTGCTGGGATTTGAACTCATGGTCTGCTGACCATTTGGGAGTCTAATGGCTGAAATTCTTAAAGAAATATTTGAACTTATTTTGTATCTTAATTTTACAGTATGTTAAGTGTGTTTATATAACAAGGTCAGAAACCCATTAAGAGCAGTCACTCATGGTTGCTATTGGTGACAAAAGATCATCCTGACTGGGTGGGAGAAGTGAAGCACCAGACTGTTTTTCCACCACACTGGCCTTCTGCTTGAGTGCTCTGACGAAGCTGGCATGGGCATGACTTCCTGTGAGGTCTAGATTAATAAACACCTGTTACACAGCCTGTCTGCGAAGCTGTGCAATGCAACTACATACTCTATATGACCAGGCAGGAGAGACAAACTCTCAATGTATTATATATACACTGTAAATGTGTATGATTCTGAGCTGAGTTTTTGAAGCTGCTTCTGTTTGTTGAGGTGCACAATATCTAGTATTTTAGCAGACAGAGAATGCCAGGCTTCGATGGATAACTACATGCATAGTATAATGGACACAAATTTAACTGGAATAGTTTGTAATCAGATCTCGGCTGTCAAAACAGAATGCGGTGTTCCTGCAACACAGTTAGTATTGAAATGCAATTTTCTCTTTCTACATGCAAAAGAGAAACATAGCCTGTAGTTTTCAGAATGAGTTTTCCAAGGCCGCGACGTAAATATACTTCAGCTGCCAAAGAGCAGCTTAGTAGCTTCCCTCCCTCCCTCTCTCCTCTCTCTCCTCTCTCTCTCTCTCTCTCTACTTATTTTGTACCTTTGTCCTCTACACCATTGCATTTACTAACAACACAGAATGGGCTACTTGCTTTTATGCCATTACTAAACACTACAGAGTGTTACTAAAGGCAGAACCAGGAAGGTAGACATGTGGACAAGTAATATGATTAAAGGATCATTTCAGAAAAAAATAATATATAAAATAATTCAACTTTGGGAGAAAGATTACGTCTGAAGCTCCACCTTCTTACTTAATTTCCTATAAATTCCCCCCTCTTCTATTTGCTCTTCATGAGTTTCTACATTCACCATCTCCGCGTCTTTTTTCTAGTTTATACTTTCAAGGATTCCTACATTAGCCAAATGAAACTTGCACAAGTTTCCACTTATCACAAATGTACTTGTTTAGCTAAACCATTTCTGGTGTCTAAAGTTTGCTTTTTTTAGATTTGCATTGAGGCTAAAGTAGATAACAAGTAAGACAAACTTTTAAACTCCAGTGTAGTACTGTGCAAACTGCATAAATTAACACACACACACCTTAAACTGCAGTTTTGAGACAAAGTTTGATTTAGTGATTTAAATGATAGTAAATTTCTAATTTACATATTTTATTATTTTACTGCAAGCCTTTTGACTTTCTATGTGTAAATGCTATTACGTAGCCAACAATGTGTGATGATTTAGGTTTTCAGGTTGCACAATGCTAAGCTTCCCTTTCTTGTTAGCAACATTAGCCTTACAGCTCTGAAGCAAACTTCAGATCTTATAAATGTTTGGGTTAATTGAATACATTTGGAGTAAGGGGAAAGTTGTGTAAATTTCTTTCTTTTTTTTTTTTGCCTGAATTATTTCTTTAATGTGTTTACATTTTGCTACATGGCACTTATAATACTTTAATTTCCTTTTTGAAAAAAAAAACATTTAAAAAGGTAGTCAGTTGCAAAATGAGCCTCTGAATAAACATGACTGAATGTGCTAAACATTTTTACTCACAGCCACATTGTGCATGTTCATTAAAATTTACAAAATGTCATATCAGATAGAAGGAAAAAAAATTAGGTTGCTTTAATTGATGAATGAGGGTAATGGTTGCTGTGTAAATTTCCCTTAGGCTGCTACTAACTCAAACGTGAGACAGTGCAAAAGTCTGTGACAAAATCCATCACGGATGATTGCCTGCTATAAGTAGACATGGTGGTGGGAATCAGCAGCAATCGGGACGGTCCTTACAGCACTGACACACAAACTTACATAGACCAGTGACACAAGCTTTTCCATTTCAGCCATTTTGATATATGAGGTTAACGAAAAAAAACACAAAAATGGCAATAAAAAGTGTTGATTCATTTGACATATTTAAGATTTAAGTATAGGGTGGGTTAATAGTCAGTGTTTTATTTGTTTGTACACTATATGGTCAAAAGATTGTGGACACCTGATTTTCACACCCATATGTGCTTGTTGAACATCACATTCCAGATTTAGTCTCTTCTTTACTGTTATAATAACCTCCACTCTTCTGGGAAGGCTTTCCATTAGATATTGGAGCATGGCTGTAGGAATTTTCCCATTCAGCCACAAGCACATTAGTGAGTCGGTCATGATGTCATGCGAGAAGGCCTGGGGTGCAGTCGGCATTCCAGTTCGTCCCAAAGGTGTTCAGTGAGGTTGAGGTCAGGGATCTGTGCTGGCCACTCAAGTTCTTCCACATCAGCCTTGGTAAACCATGTCTTTATGGACCTCAGCAAGGCACTGTCATGCTGGAACAGGTTTGGACCTCTTAGTTCTTTGTGAAGGGAAGTCGTAACGCTACAGCATACAAAGACATCCTATACATTTGTGTGCTTCCAGCTTTAAGGCAACAGTTTGTGGTAGACCCACATATGGGTGTGACCGTCAGGTGCCTACATACTTTTGGCTATATAATGTATGCACAGCTCAATATCCACTTGAAGATTATCCTACCAGCTAGTAAATATTGTTATCTGAATGTCTAGGTACAGTTGGGGAAATAAGTATTGAACGCATCAACTTTTTTTCAGTAAATATATTTCCACTGAGGTTATTGACATGAAATTTTCACCAGACATCAGTATTAACTCAAGAAATCACACATACAAAGAATTCACAAGATTAAAGTCCATTAATGAAGTTATGTGTAATAAAGGGGAATGACAGGAAAGTATTGAACACGCTAAGAAACAGCAGTTCTATAAGGTAAGGCAAGGAACTAGCTGAAATCCCTAAGTAATTATACCCCTAACTGTGCAAATTAATGGTCTATAAAAAGTTTTTTTCATTACCATGGTGTCACACAAGAAACATCTCATGATGGGTAAAAGCAAATAGCTCTCGCAAGACCTTTGCAACCTTATTGTTGCAAAACATATTGATGGAATCGGATATAGACATATTTCAAAACTTCTGAATCCTCCAGTAAGCACCATTGGGGCCATTATCCCCAAGTGGAAGCAACATCACTCCATCATCAACCGGCCATGCACAGGAGCTCCTCGCAAGATTTCTGACCAGGGAGTCAGAAGAATAGTCAGAAAAGTATCCCAGAGCCAAGGACCACTCGGAAAGCGCTCCAGAAACACTTGGAGGCAGCAGGTGCCATCGTCACAGAGAAAACAATAGGCAATGCACTCCACTGCTCACACTCACCCCGCAAGACTACATTACTAAAGAAAAGGCACGTCGAAGCTCGTTTAAAGTTTGCTACAACTCATTTGGACAAGCCTATGAAATACTGGGAGAGTGTAGTCTGGTCAGACGAGAGCAAAATTGAACTTTTTGGCTGTCATACTACACACCCTATTTGGAGAAGAAATGACACTGCACATCAACCTAAAAACATTATACCAACAGTGAAGTTTGGAGGTGGAAGCATCATGGTGTGGGGCTGTTTTTCATTGCATGTTACTGGCAGACTTCATATAATTGAAGGAACGATGAATGGAGCCCTTTACCGGGAGATTCTTGAGAAGAATCTGCTGCCATCCACCAGGATGATAAAGATGAGACGTGGGTGGACCTTCCAGCAGGACAACGATCCAAATCATATAGCAAAGGAAACTCTCAATTGGTTTCAAGGTTTCAAAATATCAAGGCGTTAGATTGGCCTGTCAATCACCTGACTTGAATCCAATCGAACAAGATTTAAAGACAATATGTTTAGAAGAATGTGCCAAAATCACACCTGAATACTGCGGCCGATTAATTTCTTCATACAGGAAGTGTCTTGAAGCTGTCGTTACAAACAATGGCTTCTCCACTAAGTATTAAAAACATTTCAGTTAGCCTGTTCAATATTTTTTTCCTGTGTTATTCCACTTTATTACACATAACTTAATTTATGGACTTTATATTTCCAGATTTCTTGAGTTAATACTGATATCTTGTGACAATTTCATGTGAATAGCCTCATTGGAAACATATTTAATGAAAAAACTTCTGACGCGTTCAATACTTATTTCCCCCACTGTACATGTAGGTATATGTGTAGGTTTTGTGAAGATTAAGCTTTAATTGTACAAAACTAAACCCTTTGAAATGTTCTGAAGACATGCACTGTCATGGTTTGCTCCACAATGTGCTTAACCCATTACTGAGAAAACATTCACAGTTAGACCCAAACTAATATTATAGAATGTTAAATGTTAATTTACTCCATCAATGTTGGAAATGTTTCCAAACATCATTAAAAAAAATCTCAAAACGCACATAAAATGGTTAGATTCCCACCTCTGCCCTCTGTGCACAGAGTTTGCATGCTGTCCCCATGCCTCAGGGGTTTCCTCCAGGTACTCTGGTTTCCTCCCCCAGTCCAAAGACATGTGTTGTAGGCTGATTGGCATTTCCAATTTGTTCATAATGTGTGAATGCAACTTCAGTGGGCCCCCCACCTCGCGCCCCAAAATCCCTGGAATAGGCTCCAGGCTTAAGCATGATCCTGTGCAGGATATGCTGTACATTTGCTTATTCTGTTCACTCATAAGGGATGCACTATTATTATTATTATTATTATTATTATTATTATTATTATTATTATTATTATGTCCCAGAGGATCGTGAAGCACTTTTTAAAAAAGTATTTCCCCTTCTTGCTTTCCCTGAGCTCAGTTTGGATGATTTCCACTAACTCCATCTGTAGATTAATGCTTCTTCATGGCAGAGATGGGCTTAATTGGGCCTGGATTTCTGTAAAAGCATCTCACCTCTTTTTCTCTGTCAGTGTGTCAGGCAGGGAAAGTGCTAATCTGTCAGTGAGAAATCAAACAGGTGTTCTGGTAGAAGGAGGGGGTGGCGGGAGGTGACATGGACAGATTGGATGGATGAATGCAAATAATTGTGCAGAATAATAGAACTGTAGCATATGTCTCATGTGTTTGTGTATGTGTGTCTGGGAGTGTTTCCTGTTTGTCCTTGCTGTCTTGGATATTTCAGCATGTGCATTTAAGGATCTTAACTCATTTTCTTTTCTTATATCCTGTTCTTCTATCCATCATTAAATCATCTGCAGGGTTTTTATGGGAAGGTTTTTGTGTCCGATGCCTGAGGATTGCATCCTCCATTACTTTCTTAACCATTTGCGTTGATTTTATCATCATTACACAGTGATGTTATTAATGGGTTGATGCTTAATATTTGCATTTTTATTTATTGTTATTCATCTAGAAATTTCCCGCTTGAGGCATTTTATGGCTGGAAAGCATGTAGAAAAGAAAACGTACCGCTCCCATGTGGCTGTTATCCAGTTACTCTGACAAGTCAGTACAATTGTGTTTTTAAATAGTTTGAGTTTAAAATTAGAAAACATGAGCCATTGAATTAAAAAGAGAAATTGTTTAGCGCCAATTTGCACAGTCAAGTAAGACAAATTAATACTTAGCTAATCTCAGGAAGCCTATTTTTGGCAATATTGTTGTTTGCTGAGAGCTTGTCACTGTGGACTATTTTAGGCTTTATAATAAGAGGCTCAGCAGCTGTCAGCTACAAGTTCACTGTTGCAGAAAATAATCCAAGTGGGAATTAGCTTCATGATTTATTAAACAAGGATACAGAATAACTGGCATTCAGAAAAAAAGGCCACTCTTAAAACTGTACTTGTATGTAATTTCATATCATATTTAAAGATTAATACGCACACCACGCTTAGCTTGTTCTCATATTGATTAATCACACACATCGCTTGCTCTGACTTCTAACAAAACTCACCTTCATCCTCTCATTCTTCCTCACTCTTTTCTAAACCATTCTTAGGTCTCAGTCACTGACTGTAATGATTTGGCAGCCCGAGGTACTTTCAAAGATCATTATAGTAATTCATACTTTGGCAAAGTGTTGTAAAAATCGTGACTTTCCAAGGTGAAAATCTGGTAAATGGGTGTGTTTGTGCTTGTGACTGGATGTCTATGTGTTTTGTGCATCTGTCTGGCATTTTACTGCATGTTCAGTCGGTACTGTAATTATTCTGAAGCCAGTTTGATTGCTGTACTGTCACTATGGAAATCTGGGTGAGTTATGCTCCTATACGCTTGCTTTTTTATGTGCGGCTGAGTGTGCGAGAAGCAATCGCATGAGTTACCAAGTCAGAATGAAATGTCACTCCATCATTAGGCTACATGGAGCTTTTTGTAGAAATAATTCCTTGTATATGTAGGATATTTAGGTCTGTTTGTGCATGCACTCAGGTGGGTGTCCTGGGATATTTACATGTGTGTGTGTGGAGATGTTTGTGTGTGGATAGCAGGGTTATACCAGGATAGCCTGAGTCTCAAAGGACCAAGGCAGCCCATCTGGGCTTGAGTAATTGGTCTGCTATTCTTATTGCAGCAGTATAATGGCCTAAGGCTACACACACACACACACACACACACACACACACACACACACACACTAGTGTGTGCTAGTTACAATGTGCAAGTGTGCTAGTTACAATGAAGACAACAGAAGCAGAGACTGACCTTAATGTCCTAAAACTGTGAGAGAAACAGAGCCCGAGAGAAAAAAAAAGAGGATAATTGTATGGGGCAGAATGGGGCAAGTCTCCTTAATGACTGGCCTTTTAGTCATATCTGCTCTGGATGGCATTCAAAAAACTCCTCTAAATGAAATAAATAAATAAATAAATAAATAAATAAATAAATAAACTGCTTTAAATATGGTTAGCCAGATCCTCAGTCCGTTTCTTGCAGTTTGTTACACTTTGAGAAAATATTATAGACATGGAAAGTGGATAAAAAAAATCAAAAGTCAAATAAACAATTAAATGATTGTTAAATTATTGAAGGAATTATACACTTTTATACTGCTTCTTATTTCATGTTTCTCTCGGCCACTGTCTAGGCAGCACCATTTACGCAGAATGGTGCAAAAAAACAAAATACATCTAGTGAGCAGGACTATGGGTAGAAATGCCTTTGCTGAGAGAGGTCAGAGGAGAATGGCCAGACTGGTTCCAGCTGACAGGAAAGCTAAAATAACTCAAATAACTACTCTTTACAACTGTGCTGAGCATAAATGCTGAATTGTATTGCAGATGAGCTATAACAGCAGAGGACCACATCAGGTTTTTTCTCCTATCATCCAGAACAGGAATCTGAGACAAAATTCTAGACAGTTAAAGATTGCAGAAACATCACCTGGTCTGTTTTCCACTCTTGAACTGTCCAGGTTTGGTGAGTCTGTGCCCACTGTAGCCTCAGATTCTTGTTTTTGGCTGACAGAAGTGGAACCCAATGTGGTCTTCTGCTGTAGCCCCAAGGTTCTGACTCAAGGTTCGATGTGTTTTGCATTTTGAGATTCTGCTGGTGCCCTTCTGGCACCAACAATATACTTTTAAGGATTGTGATAAAAAGAATGAAAAAATGGTGAATGGTCTGCACTTATATAGCGCCTTTTAACCTTAGAGGTTCTATAAAGTGCTTTACACTGGTTCTCATTCACCCATTTACACACACACACACCCCACACTCACACACACCAGTGACAGCAGAGCGGCCATGCAAGGTGCTAGCCTGTCATAGGGAGCAACTTGGGGTTCAGTGACTTCGTCTAGATCTCAATGTCAATTCAATTCAATTCAATTTTATTTGTATAGCGCTTTTTACAAAGGTCGCTGACTCAAAAGCAGCTTTACAGAAATATATAAACACAGGATACAGATTTTAAATGTGTGAATGTATCCCAATTGAGCAAGCCGGTGGTGACGGTGGCAAGGAAAAACTCCCTTGAAATGAGGGAGGAAGAAATGAAATGAAATGAGGAAAAAACCTTGAGAGGAACCAGTCTCAGAAGGGAACACATCCTCATCTGGGTAACAATGGATAGTGTGAAAGTAAAGGAAAGTTCATTATGGTTTTATATGAAGTCTGTTTGTTGAACTAGTCCACTGTTCAAAGGAGACCCGAGTGCAAAACTGCCTGTGGTGATTGCAGTCCCAGGGCCACAACAGCAACCGCAGTCCCAGCAACCACAGTGAGAATATCCATCTGGAATTGTAGTTGAGCTCCATCCTGAGGTAGGGCATCCGAACAGATCAGGCAGGTCCGGAGAGCAGAAAGGATCAGGATCACTAGAATCTCCATAAAATCATGTGTGGCTCGACAGAAGGAGAAAGGGAGAGGGAGGTAAAGAGAGGGAGAGATTGTTAAGTAAGACTGTGCTTTGCATAAAATAAAGTTTATTCATGGTAAGCTTGAGTAAACAAATACGTTTTAAGCCTCGACTTAAACGCTGAGAATGTGTCTGAGTCCCGAACACTAATTGGAACACTGTTCCATAACTGTGGGGCTTTGTCAGAGAAGGCTCTTCCCCCTGCTGTAGCCTTCGCTATTCTAGGTACCAAAAAATAGCCTGCACCCTTTGATCTAAAACATTAAGACCATCCAGAGTTACTATGTAATTAGAAGGCTTACTTCTAGCTGCACGTGGTCCTAGCACAAGTACTTCTGTCTTATCAGAATTAAGTAAAAGTAAATTATTAAGCATCCAATGTCTAATGTCCTTTACACATTCCTCAACTTTATTAAGCTGCTGTCTGTAATCTGGCTTTGCTGAAACATACAGCTGTATATCATCAGCATAACAGTGGAAGCTAATTCCATGTTTACGAATAATTTGACCTAGAGGTAGCATATATAAAGTAAAAAGCAGTGGGCCTAAAACAGAACCTTGTGGAAATTTAACCTCGGTATGCGTGGAGAAGTTTCCATTTACATCTAAGAATTGATAATGATCTGTCAAATAAGACCTGAGCCAGGAGAGGACCGTCCCCTTAATGCCAGAACACTTCGGCATGTGAAGGAATGTGGGCTGGGGATCGAACCACCAACCTTGCGATTAGTGAACAACCTGCTCTACCACCTGAACCACAGCCGCCCCATAGGTGCTGTGACTAGTAGGAACAGTACTATTTTCATCTGTTACAATGAAGGATGTTTTAAAATGTATTTATACAGTTATACAATATTCAACAGTTAAACCTACAGGCTGCTTTGCCACAAGTGGTCAACTCTATGGTCTCTCTCTCTCTCTCTCTCTCTCTCTCTCGCTCTCTCTCTGTGTGTTAATCTCTCACTCATTCCTTACCACTGAATCTGGTGGTCAGTTCATTGAGAGGCACTGAGTGTTAGGTTAGTCTGGAGTGGTGTATTTATTACCGTCTGTGGGGGTGCATGTGTGTGTCTGAAGTGGTTTATTTTACATCAAGTGTGTGGGTGGTGTCACACACACTGGTTATTCTAAGTGAGAGACACAGATAAAAAGTGAGACAAAAGGAAAGGGGGCTCCTGCCAGACCATTACCAGCTGCAAAAAACAGAGAAATACTCATCACACACACACACACACACACACACACACACACACACACACACACACACACACACACACACGTTCTTAGAAAATCTGATATTGTCTCTCAGACCATCTCGGCTTTTGTGCTGTTTAAGCACTTATGTGTACATGAAAGTCCACACAAAGCACAAATATAGGTAATGAGTGTCAGTCAGTGTCCCTTTTATTCTGCTTCTTATTCCTTGTTTCTCTCTCTCACTGTCTAGTCCCCCCCGTCCTGTCCCCCCACACCAACATACACATACATCTTCTTTGCTTTCTCACTCTTGGTTTGCTCTCTCCTCTTTGTCAAGTCCCAGCAGATGGATTTTTGGAAACAAAGGGGGTGTGTGGGCCCCCCTTATACAAACCCAACCCTCTACACACACACACACACACACACATCCACATCCAAACACATAGGCACACACGCACATGCGAGAACGCACACACACACACACACACACACACATACACCTACAACATGCACAGTATTACTACCACAATGACACACATTACATTCTATTACACACACACAGATAGATAAATAGATAGATAGTTTGTCCTTGCTTTGGCAATACAAATGTACAATTATTTGTCATGCCTATAAAGCACATGAAAACTGAAACTGATAGATAGATAGATAGATAGAGAGAGAGAGAGAGAGAAAGAATGAGAGAGAGAGAGAGAGAGAGAGAGAGAGAGAGAGAGAGAGATTCCTTATCACACTCTCTGCAGGCTTTATAAGTGCTGGGCAATCACCCAGATAAAATCATCACATTTTCCCACTCCCACACTGACCCGATCATTCTCTCTCACTCTCCCCCATTCTCTCACTCTTCCTCATTTGGTTGTCTCTCTCTTTCTCTCACCCATCTTCTCTCTCTCTCTCTCTCTCTCTCTCTCTCTGCACCATAATTGTTTCTTTTTTAAACAAGTGTTTGCTCACTTGTGGGGGTGTGAAAGCAGTAATAGGGGTGTTGTCTGTTTGACAGCTGTTGTGCATGGAGCATTCTGGATTATCTGTGTGTGGAAGATGGTGTGTGTGTGTGTGTGTGTGTGTGTGCACTGCCTGTTGGGCAGCTGGTGTGTAGTTCTCCAGGTTAGCAGGTCAGCAGTAATATAATGAAGAAGACAGAAGTTAATCTGCTCATCGACAAGCTGTACATCAACACCCTCAAGCTCTGATCTCCATACGCCCCGTCACCCCTAAAAAATCCAGCCCACAGGACAAAGGGACTCATCCAATACAAAATTAGAATCATTTTAATAATAATGCCTAATAATAGGAACTCATAGGGCTACATTATAAGTCATATTCGGTCAACTTTTTCAGTCGAATGTGCTGAATAAAAATAAATAAAATGCAGATTACATATGAAAAATGAAACAAAATAACAATATAAAATATTAAAAATGATAAAATACAACTAAATACTTTTGATTGTTAAGATAATTCAAAGAATACAAAAGTTTATTTATTTAAGCATCATATCATATATTGAGTGACCAGAAAAAGACATATAAAACTTTATAATCTCAAGTTGATGATAACCGGATGAATACAGTTTTAGTGTGTATTCCTAAATCCTATAAAGTATTTCTTATATAAATAATATGCAATAAAATGGACTCCTTTTCCAGGTAAGTCTCTTTTCCATGCATTCCTGAGCTTTTTAGTGTGTATGTTTGGGAGTTGAACTGCCACTATGCTTCACTGTAGCCTGTACATTTACTCTAGGCATTTTCCTCTTTTCCAGAAAACGAGTTTCACATGACCTCAAGGTGAATACACTGTGTTTAATAGCACACACTCTTGGACTCAGATATTCTAGAATGTTTAATGTGTTCTAGAACAGTGGATAATTGAGGAGAGGGAGAATGTGGCTTTGATGTACAGAGGTCACTTATTGATTGACGTTGGGCTCTCTTGGGAATTCCGGCCTTTGATCCTTATTGTATGAAAAAGGTTAACCAAAGCAAAGAAGCTAGCTAACATAAAAAAAACCCCATAACACCATGTCTACTGTTTACATTCAAAGACTATCAGTGAAATGTCTGAAGTTCAGGACATGATTCATATATTGAATAAAAAAAAATATATATATTGTAAGTTAACATATTGCCTCTTGTTGCCAGATGTTAGATCCTAAATGGTTAAAATTTCCATTTCAGCTACAGGAAACATAATACTACTGTTCATTTATTGGGCCTAGTTATCTTCCCCGGATTCCTTTCCATGTTTGTTTCTAATCTCCAGAGGGATATCTGTGTTTCATCTTGATCGTCCCATGGAACATCTTTAAAGTTAGTACCTTTCAAGTTACATTCTTTGTTCTATGCAGGCCTCAAGGGCTCCTTGTGACTATCAGAACCATGAGCTGAATTGTCTTTTTGTAAAAAAACAAACAAACCCAAAACCCCTCCATATTTGTAGGACCCCTTAGCAACTGTATATCACTTACAGCAAGCAGCGGGCCTGCAAGCGCCTATACATTTCTTTTATATAATGGTGTTCTGTGTATTAGATTCTTCACCAAAAATACTACTCAAACAAAAAATAGCAATAACAAATGACAAATATCCAAGCTGCACACTTCACCTTTACTGAAAGGAATTTAATTTGTCGTTGAAGATACAGTCTTTAAAAGAGCAGTGATTAACCAAGTGGCCCATCAGCTGCTTTATCAAAAGCTCTGTTCTACCTCTCTAGTCAAACACAAAGACACCTGCATACTGACCCTCCCTCCCCTCCTCCATCAGTCCTCCTTCAGTAGCCTGTTAAAATATTAAGCACGTACTTAAGTGCTATTGGCCCGAGAGCGGGTCACTCTGAAGGGTTCTCCAAGCTCTAAATATGCTTCAGGAGACTCAATCAAGAAGTGAGTGAATTGCTGGAATAAAACTGGTACTATCAATTATTTAACACAATACTGAAACATTTATGCCATTTTATTGCAATCTTGAACGTTTGTACTAACAACAGAAGAAGAAATGGAAGCTATAAAACTTTTGTTGGAAGGCTACAGGTATCAGTAAAGTATTGCTTTCTTTCTTTATTTAAAAAAACAAACAAACAAACAAACATTTTTTTTTACCACTGATAACCTGATGAATTCTACAACCACAATGATACAACAACAATAACAGTATATATCAACAACTTTACAACAGTATATATCTTTTTGCTGATAGAAACACATAGATGATAATAAAGCCATACAATATGCAAATAACTGACTTTTCCTGGGCATAAAAGAAAAATAAAGGCGTTTGTTGTTACATATACTGTATATATAAGTACTGTAGAGTGGGATTATTTTCTTTCCATATCCCATACTGTGGATTAGATGAAATACCAGAGGTAATAGAGAAGAGTGTGCTATTTGGCGTGAGTGCATTAAGATTTTCCTGTTATTAGTGTATTCACATCCACCATCTCTCCTAACAACAGCCGAACTCAGACAGCTTTCACAGCTACAAGCACAAGGCCATTATGTTCTCACAGTGAAGAGGTCTCGTTATAGCAGGTGGGTGTGTGTTTGTGGGAGAGAATGAGAGATGGGGTAGACTGAGTGCATTAAGCGCTATTGCTATTTTTTGACCTGTGGCTCTTGTATATATACTACCAGTGCAAAGTTTGGACACTCAAGATTGAATATATATTTTTCATTATCTTAGAGTCAGTTTGATAAAGGTGTATGGTTCAAATTTGTTTGTAAAGTTATTTCTGAATTAAAGTAGATTTAAACTTAATATTAGAAGAGTAGATTTCATTTGGAACTGAGGAGCTTGGGTGATTTGGGAAAAGCTAATTATTATTATTATTATTATTATTATTATTATTGTTATTATTATTATTATTATTATTATTATTATTATTATTATAAAACAGTAGAAAATTGTACAAATGAAAATGAGTAAAAATGGAAGAAGACTCTTCTATGAGCAGGTGTGTTCAAACTTGTGGCATGATATTTCCTGCTGGCTGTGATTTTTTCAAACATACTCCTGTGGTTTTCAGCTTAATCTCTAATTACCATCTGTAGCCTATGTGTGATTATAACACACAAGAATTTTGACACATTTTACTTTACTGAGAAAAAAACAACAACAACCTTTTATTCAAAACACACTTATGAGGATGTCTGAGGGCAGCTGTTGGCAAAGTTACGAAATGTTTAAGCAAAACATATTTTTGTAGAATGTTTTTATAAGTTACATATTTAGTTAATGTTTTAGTTAGTTAGTTAGTTTAGTTTATGAGCTGGCACTACTTTTTATACTTTACATTCTTGTTCTATTTTACTCCTCCTAACCTGGATAACTCCTTGTGTGTGTGCTTATGCATAGCACAAGTCATAGAGTGATGTATGACACAGTGTTAAAAATGTAAATAATGCTGTCGTACAGCAATATTTCCTTTTCTTCATTGCGCCAGTGTTAGAAGGTTTAATAAGAGAACAGAAGAAAGCTCTGGTTACTGCCTGAGTTTTGCATGTTCTCGTCCTGTTTGCATGCTACTAGGTGGACTGGCCACTCTAAATTGCCCCTACATGTGATCACTTTACATATATAATAGATAGCATAGTGATCGCAAACTTTTGGCCATGACTGTAGGTGAATTCTCCAGTCTTGTGCCTGGGATAGGCTCTGAATACACAATGACCCTGACCAGGATAAAGTGGTTACTAAAGATGACAGCTTTGGTATGATTTTCTCTTGACTGCCATTTAAGACTTTCACTTTCACACATACTCACTTATTAAAAAAACAACAACATTTTTTTTTTTTAGAGTTCAACTAGCACCCTTAAAACTCCATTTTGAATAGAACATTTTGTTTAGTGTCCCTCACGGAAATGTCTTGCAATTCTTGTCCATGGTGATTGCACTGATGTGGTGGATGGAAATGAGTAAAAAACAACAACAACTGTAATATTTCTTTAATGTTTATTTCCATTTCAGGTGCAATTTCTCTCTTATGGGAGAGGTTAAACTAACTGCTTAAAATGTTTCCATCATCATGCCTTTTTAGGATCCACAGCCTATGTTTTATCCACTAACCATTTATAAACTCTCAGCTTATTATTTAACTATTTGCCTGAAAGTATATTATGAAGTTACTACTATGAATTATGTTGTAATTATAGTAAAACTAATAGGAAATGACTTAGTTGTAAGAGCAGGGAATGTAAGTTTACGGATATGCAAATAGGACCTTGGTCTATAATGTGGTCTTCTGTGCTTGGCCTGAGGAATGTGACTAAAGATGCTAGTTCGCATTTGTCTTTGATTACAACTGATGAACTGGGATACTGTCTGTCTCTATGCGACCCTCACATTTGGATTTTTCCCAGCATCTGTGACATGGGGCCTCATGTTCCCCAGACACCCCCTACCATACACACACAAAGACAAAATGAGGGAGAGGGCACTCCTGATTGATGAGTGGGTGAATGAGACAGCGAGAAAGATGGAGAGAATCTCCTTATCAGGGTGGAAAATGAGTGGATTATAATGTAGTTGTAGGCCCCCCTCTGGATAAGGCAGGATGCGGGAGCACTATCAGCAGCAAACAGACGCCTGGGGTGTCACCCCAACACACACACACACACACACACACACACACACACACACACACACACACACACACACACCAAGCTGATAGATGTGAAAACACCTGATTCACTGTTATGATCTCCGAAAATTCTCTTTTATCCACACAAAAAAAAATAAAAGGGCCACTAAAAACTGAGCACTGCATTATGGTTAGTGTGAAATGCATTTCAATTAACATTAAAAAAAAAAATACTAACACTTACTCCAGCTAATATCTTCATATTTTATAAACATTTGGTTTCTACATCTGTCAAGATTTCTGGGCCATTCAATTTTTTTTTTTTTTTTTTTAACGATATATTAAAACACATCACTGCAACATATCTGTAATATTATGGTGGATACAGTATATGGTGGAAGGCAAAAACTCTATATGCTTGCTGTTCAAGTGGTTAAAGTTGTGAGAAAATAATGCTATAGGCAAGTAGGAAATCTAAACACTGAGCATGAAAGCTAGCAAATGAGGCTAATGAATGTTTTAGCCAGCACATAGCTAGCATGCTAAGCCTTTAATAGATGACATAAATGCATACTGTTAGTAGAAACAAGTCAGAATGGTCAGGAATATCAGCATTTACCTCAGTTGTTTTGGTAAATTATTAAGATGATTAAATTTAGAGTGTAATAGCACTTTGCATTCACTGTAAACCAAACTTACACAGGTTTCACCCCATGGTCAAGTGGAAGGCAGTAAACATAACCATATAGTTATTATTATTTTTTTTAAATCTAGTTTGTGGATTGCATATGAGACACATTGTGAAACAAACTATCAGAACATCATGTTTTCAGAATATTGCACAAATGTTATTTTAGTAACCTTACAGTCCAATCGTCTGCCAAAAACAATCGAAACAGCAATTTGCTAATGCTTAAAAATAATACAAATAAAAACAATCTGCAGTAAAAGTAAACTAAAATGGTGGTACTACAGCATTATCTAAATTTCTCTATATACACTGCACTGCTTCATATTGCACCTGATGATTAAAATCCCAGAGCAGAGTTCTTCAAGTTCTAGTTCTGTCATACCTGTTTTAATAAGAACCTTCTGAATCCATGGCCTTCTGATTACTAGTGTGGGCTATATCCACTGAGGCCTCATAAACCACAGTAATGAGGCCAGTAATGTGCGAGAAAGGCTGAAATGTAACTAATGAGGGCTAATTCATGAGAGAAAAAAACACAACTCTTAACAAGAGAGGCAAAAGAAGTGGCAGAGCAGGACAAGAGAATAGTGGAGAAGTAAGGAGAAGTGGAAAAAGAGTATAGAGGACTGTAGTGGAGAGTAATTATGTGGAAATGAGCTATCTCCCAGAATGCCTTTCTTCCTCAGTGAGGTAGACAGGAGCCATTTGTCATCTGGCCCAAAATGGCATCTCTGGAGCCTACTTTAGAGAACGAGGAATTAGGGAGGAGTGACGCTCATTCTTTCCCTTATTTCTCCTCTCTGTCTAACTCATATTCTTTCACATACGGTTATTCTTGCCCTCTGTCTTCACTTCTTTCTGTGATGGGTGTTACCACTGCTGTCTGCTCAAAGCGAACACAAACAGAAGGGTTTTAGTTTATAGGCTGCAAATTTGTGTGCATGCACAAATGGAGCACAGGTCATTTGTAGGGTGTGTGCTGCGGAGCATGGTTATGGCAGCCAAGTGCTGGCAGGTGTTCCTCTGTTTGTGTGTGTGTGTGTGTGTGTGTGTGTGTGTGTGTGTGTGTGTGTGTGTGTGAGTGTGTATGTGTGTTTCATTCCAGCTATACCGTTAAGCTTCACTGGTTGCTTCACTGCATGTTAACAATAACGTTTAAGCCCAAATGTGCTGAGACCTGCAAAAGCATATCAGAGTGGAGACCTCTTTCTGGTATTTCTCATACATACATACATACATGCATGTCAAATACAAAACACTACTTGGTCATGTAAACAATCAGTATGTCATTTATATGATCTACAAGGTGACATGTAAACTGGCAATTGTGTGATTCTGGTGGATGTTTGAGCAGATCCTGTTACCAAAGAAGAAATTCTCTGCAGCAATAAAGACATACCATAACAAAAAACAACAATTGAGAGCAAATGGAGAAGTATCAAAATGTAAACTGTCCCATTTCTATCCACCACCTCATAAAAAAACAGGTTGTCAGTGACGGCTGGTGGTGATATTAGATGATAAATATCTATATCAATATCTATCAATGGCTTGACATTGAAACTACTAGGATTGACTTATGCATCATGTCACAAGGTGTAATCAATGGCATAATAATGCTGCATTCAACTAAAGTTGGTAACTATGAATTTCTGACATCTAAGAAAAAATAAAGAAAATGCCCCTCACCTCAGAATTCCTACTCAAGAACTTGGGATGGTCTCCTCAACCCCACGTTCAGAAAGTGACACAAAATCAACGTGGCTGCTAACAGTATCAACAGTAAAAAAAAAAAAGTAGCACTTCTTACCATTAAATGGATTATGCTGTATACACAAGTATTTGCTCTAGATTAGTTAATGTACAGACATATTTGCTTGTTAAATCCCATAAGATTGATTATATTCGTTATTTTGAGGAGGAAACTTGTTGCCAACAAAACAAAAGATGAACATGGAGACATCCATGTTTTTCCCACTTTGAAGCTCAAATGCAGGAAATGACATAATTCCAACTTCCCACTTCCGAGGTAAGTCAAATTCAACATTTATAATCGACCTCATTCATGTTCATTTGGGACTTGACTTGGGAAAGCACGGAGACAATATAAATGATTGATTCAGTGCAGCTGATGTGTGTAGTTTCTGAATAATACCTAGTGTTGCTCCAGAATTCTAACATTACACTGATCAACAGAAGTGACACTGTTTCCTTCACAAAATAGTTAAAACACAAAAATAGATGTCCTGTTTTTGAGGTTTATTTGGATACATATGCACAATTTTGTATCACATCTTATGCATGTAATTTTTAGATACTTCACATGTTATGTTTCATACATTTTTCATATGCAACCTTTTAACATGGGATTTATTTAGTTATTTATTTATTTATTTATTTTTACAAATGACTCATTATTTCACATGTAAAATGTTTTGCATATAATTCATTATTGTCATGGATACGCTGGAATTGGTGTCAAACCACAACTCCCAGAATACAACGTGGCCTACAAACATAGCCGCCAAGGACTACAACACACCGCCATCACAAAGGCTACGTCCGACATCGTGTACTGTGACAGTACATACTGCATTCGATGCAGTACCTATTGTACAACTGTTGAAACAGTATGTACTAGTATGTACTAGCTTGTATGTGTGTGTATCCCGGATGTACTACATCCGCCATGGTAGCATTATTATGTGACCTTCAATGTCATCATAAACACAAAAATATTAAAGAGACCACCAGATTAAAGCAACAGCACTAACGGCAAAATACACATCAGGAAAGTTAACTAAATTAGTTATGTAATGTGGGCGGGGTTAACAGGCTGAGATAAATTCATTACCGTTAGCTTGGTCGGCTAAGGCATGATGGAGATCGCAAAAAGGTTTCAAACACTGTGACGACTGCTTTTTTGTTTAAACCTTTTACAAGTTAACAATTTATTCAGATATTGTTAAACAAATCCTGATTAACCAAGGTTTAGTACTTAACAAGAGCAGGCGTTGTCTTCCATGTTTTTTTTCTGAGCACGTCCGCACCAGTCTCTCTGCATTATGGGATTTTTGACTCGCGTAGTGTTCATTGATCGCATACTGCAACATGTCGCCGGAAGAAGTATGCCATCCGGATATTTCTCACCTACTGAGTATTCGGACATATTACCCCTCTGGCATACTGCTTTTCGCCTACTGTGTAGTAGGGTAGTACGCCATTTCAGACGTAGCCAAACACTCTCACATTCCCGTTCACCTGATTACTGATTGCACACACCTGGGACTGGATTCACGAAACATTCTTAAGAATACAATTCTTCTTATGTGCCATTTTCTTCTTATTTTCTATCTTAAGAAAAAAGTTAAGAATATTTTGTATTCCTCAAAATTCTTCTTTTTCAGTACGACTGTTCCTAAGACAAAACGTAAGAAAAATTCAAACTCTTAAAAAGAATGTTCTTTTAAATCACTGTAAATGACATCTTAAAGTTAACTGCCAACTGCCAATTGCAAAGGATAACTGCCAACTTGTCATAGATGCCCAAAGGGTAAGATTTGTAATGAATTTTTTTGGGTTGTTTCAAATATTAAACATAAAAAAATTATAAAGCTTGAAAGATATAATAAATACAACTACTACAGTATTTTACTTACATAAACAAGCATACTTGACTTATTGGTTTCCACTTACTAGCAAGTAAATCCTATGATGGCTAATGTCGGTTAATGCTGTTAAACAAACACACATTTACATTCGAATAAATGATCAGGAGATGATTGCTACTTAAAAAAAGATAATAAATAGATACCTTTGAAATTTAGCAGTATATAATTTTTCTGTAGCTATTATACTACTGTAATTTTATTCTTAAGAAAAATCAGACATTCTTAAGAAGATATTTGAGAACTTCTTAAGAATTTTTCAAGAATTACTTTGGAACATTCTTACAAACTGCTTAGAGTTTATCTTAAGAACTTTCTTAACTTCTTTCTCAAGAAGATTTGTGTGAATACAGCCCCTGGGCTCAATAACAACCACAGCCATGTTTCTGGTTGTCATGTAAACATTGGAGAAGGACTAGAGACTATGATTCCCATCAGTCACTGCACCTCACCTGATCATGCCACATGACTGTCTGCACCTGATTCATGTTTTGGGTGAATGAGCACTTGTATTTGAGTCACGTTTTGCACTGCACACATTGTCTTGCATTTGTCATATTTTGCCATTATTTCTTGTTGCTGCGTTATGGCCATTGTTTTATGTTTGTTTCCTAGCCTTTGTGTTTTTGACTCTAGTTCTATAGTTCCTGCTTTGTGTTTTGATTTTTGTTAAATTAAACTTTATCTTGCATCAGTCTTCACCTCCATAACCCTGACACTGGTTTTCTTGACTTGCTCTTGCCTTGCCTAGCCTAGTTTATACTGTTTGTTGATTGCTTGACCCTGACCTTGAATCTTGTTTTTGCTTTGATTGCTTGGATAATAAAAACCCATCAACTGGCACTTGCATCCTTGCCTGCATACCTGACAGTTATGTTTATTTTTCACATGATGTCATGTGCACTTTGTGTAGTTCATGTGTGTAATTTCAGGACATGACATGTGATCACATACTACTCAGATGTGAAAAAAACATATGAGTACTTGACATTTATTTGATGTATTTCTTATTTATGTGTATTTTTCTGTAAGGGTAATGTCCTAATGTGTAGAAAGCTTGTCTGAGAGTGTAGATTAGATTTCTAGTGTAAAGTATTGGAATAATCCTGCTCTAGGTTGCTGTTCAGTCCTTCAGTCTTCACTCCCCCTCAAGGATGAGCTGAGCTTCAGATCAAAGTGTGTCCTCTGAAGCAGAGAGGGGGGATGGAAGGAGGACAGCGTGGACTATACTCGTTTTTGTTCATCCCGCTTTCCTTCTTTAAGGTAGCAGACATGGGTAACTTGTGGAGTAATAGACATGGCAGGTAAAGAGAATGTTACATAGAGAGCATAGAGACACACAGAGAGATGTAATGGAGACTAAGAGGTGTTTTGACAAGTGTCATTTGGGCTTGATTAATGGAAGAATAACACAGAAGCTATTGATTCTTCTTTCTGCTCTTCACACTCTGGAAATGTGAGCTCATAATGAGTAAAGCATCGTACTCATTACTCAACTCCAAAGAGTTCTGTATGAAAGAATATGTGGTGTGTGAATATGTGTGTTTTTACATTTCAACAATGGAAGTTGAGAAACTTCAGATTCAACAATGATAAATCACAATCTCTATGATATTGGAGGTAAGGGGCAGTTATCTCACCCTGCAGTTCAAGTGTGTGTGTGTGTGTGTGTGTGTGTGTGTGTGTGTGTGTGTGTGTGTGAGTGAGAGAGAGAGAGAGAGAGAGAGAGAGAGAGAGAGAGAAATTGAACGTGAGAGGAGGCTTTTATGTCGGTTATGGAGGATGACTCAGAGCCAGATCTTGCTGATGGTAAGCCAACGGTCCCTCGACATCGTGCCAACATTTGTCACACGTTTAGCATTCATGCCAACTGCATTGTCTGCGCACACACACACACACACACACACACACACACGCACACACATACATACACACACACAGCCTAATATATGAAGCATATTTATTGTGACCATTTCCAAGCCTTATTATTTATACACCAATGGGAATATATATATATATATATATATATATATATATATATATATATATATATATATATATATATATATATATATATATATATATACTGCATATTAAAATATAGTTCATGTGCATGTTTACTTCTAGATTTTCAGATGTGCATGTGAAAATGTGTGTGCATTTCAGCTGTTAAAGACAGCATGATCCTTCGCCAGCACACGTTGAAAATGTCATGTTATTGATATGCAACAGTATTAGGAACTTTGCCATTTCCTAAATATGTGAGGCCCAGTGAAGTGCCGATGCTGCTAAAATTCAACAGTCTATTCCGGTAAATAAACAGCACAGCACAGGGACTCACAAACTGAAACGATGTGTGGGCTTATTCTCAGTGGAGCGAGGAGCAGCCACACTTATTCAGGCCAGTGCGTACTCATTTAGTCCTCCTCTCTTCTTTTCTTCTCAGTCATTTCTGGTCATGTGATATTTCACGTTTTGACGTGTCCACCGTCACTCCTTTATTTATCTTGCACGCATACATGCTCACAGTACTTCGCTACTGTCTTCCTCTCATTCATCCATGACGGATGGAACATGTATTCAACAGACTGATAAACCGTTTCCTCCTCATGCTTCACAGATCCACACCTGTTTACAGCCTGTGCTGTACAAAAAGTGCCTAGATAAGCAGAGAGAGTGAATGTGAGACGGTGCAGCCCTGTCCCAAGTGGCGTGCTTGCAACACAGCAGTCCTCCTTTGTGCAGTCAAGCTAGGTCAGTGAGGTCATAGGGGGACCCATTTCACATTTTAGGCTTCAGAAAAGTGCCAATGAGCTCCCTCTATGCACATTTAGTATGCCTCTTTGTCAAAGCCTGCATGGAAGCTTTTACATGTCTTACCCAAAACCCTTTGTGGCTATTTGGACCAATCGCAATCACTGTGAATGGGTTCGCTGAGAGCAAGTATATTCAATTAATTTAACTTGTCATGAAACATTATGTGAAAGAGACTCCATGAAATAATTGCTTAAGTGTAGTAAGTTAACTAATTTATGTTTGCCACAGTACAGCATTTCATACAGTACATTTAAATGTGTCAGTGTAATCTTACACAATTTTTTGTTTTGTGGGATTGATACAATGATTATGAATGTAATTTGAAAATGAAGTGTAAAATTTTATTTGTCATCATATCGCACCCATTATCTCCATTTCTCTTATAAACAGCACAAGCAATTAAGTGAATAATGACTGTAATTTCTCTGCCAGTATCACAGAATTACAAGCCATATTGAAAGCACTGCGCTGAACACAACTGGAATGTAATGAAGCCTTAGGATTGTCTCAAATGCATGCTTTTACACCCTTATACCCAGATAGCTCTTGAGAAGGATAAGGTTTTTTCATTTGTATATTTTCTTAGGGCGTTTGTATGTTCTTCTCGTGCTCTGGAGATTTCTCTAAATTGTCTGTATTGTGTGAATGTGTGTGCGATTGTGTACCCTGCAATGGGTCCCCCACCTTGTGCCCCAAGTTCCCTGGGATAGGCTTCTGGCAGACCCCTAGACCCTGTGAAGGATAAGCGGTACAGAAAATGGATGGATGGATGGATGGATGGATATTTTCTTAGAAAAAAAAAGATCTAACAAAATCCACCTACATCATCTTAGTTTGTACAAAGTTGTACAAATTTCACTTCAGGCACAAAGATCACTTCGGGGTTTACCAATTGCCAGTGTGCTTGCAGTATTCTGTGCAATTATAGTTTGGTACTGCAACTCATAGAATTTTTGGTTTCAGTCCTGGCCCCTCAGCTGAATCTGTTCACTTTACCCTACCCCTTAGCCATCTGAATCTGATTATTATGCCCAACCCCTTCATTCCTCTGAAGTTGTTCACTTTACCCTGCCCCTTGAGGCTGAATTTTTCTTGCTTTAACTACATGTATGTCTACGCAAGCTGTCTGCCACACATATTCTGCAGTTGTTTGGAGCATCAGCTGTACACCTCCTCAGAAATTTCGTCTGCATGGTGCAATACAATTGTAAATAGTGGGGGCAGTATAGCACCGTGTGACCCTGTAACTAAGCAAACTAGCATTGTGACTTAAATTGCATACTTATGTACTATTCTAGACCATTATTTAGCACAAACACGAACCGTTTTTTCTATTATAGATAGTATTTGAATTTTAAAAACCTCTCACTTAACCCTTCAAACCTACCAAAAGGTCTGTGTTGTGTACCAGTCTACTGTATTTTCTAGATTAGTACATACTTTTGAATGTAAAGTCTTATTGATTTGAGACACAGCTCATGAAAACAATCACAACGATGGTAGAAAATTTGAAAGAAAGACAGAGTTCTTCAGTGTGTTTAACACTGCTGCGTGTGGAATTGCTAAACATTGCAGTTTTGACTTGGAAACCTGACAGAGATGATTTGCCTCTGACAGGCCATATAGATGTCACGTCTAATCCTCCAGAGGCGAGTATGTGAACAATGCTGCTCACATTTCCACTCCTTGAGCACATGCACGCAAAGCCATATGTTAACTCTATGACAGTACAGGTCTTCAGCTATCTGGAGCTAGGCAGTTTGCCCTGACAATCAGTTCTCTGAAGTTGTTCATTGTAGTCTGCCCCTTAGCTATCTAGAGTTGTTCACTTTACCCCACCCGTTAGCTATCTGGAGCTGGTTATCTGGCTCTGCCCGATGTAAGACAATTTATGAACATTTTTACATTTACAGTTGCCGATTTAGAGTTCCGATTATAGATTTGGAATTTATAAAAAATTACAATTATATTGTTGCATTTACATACCTTTGACAGGAAAAGAACTTCACAGTTACTGTTTCCATTGAATTCCAACTGTACATGTGCCAGTGCAACCCTAAAATTAATCATGTACATCACATCCTTGGTGAACACTGAATCTGTCTGGACAAAAAAAACCCCTCTCAGAATAGGAACAAAAAGCCAGTCTGCTTCATTAGTATGGAAGTCTTGGTTTTGTAATTATCTCTCCACAATTAGCTGACACACACACACACACACACACACACACACACACACACACACACACACACACACACACCCAAGGGAATGGAGGGTCTTCTAGGTTCCCTCCTTTCATCAGCATCACCCCCCTTTCCTTCTCAACCTTAGCCCCTGAAGCTCTACACCCCACCAACACTACCAGCAGTGTGAACAGCTACACTTATAATAAACCAAAAACGTATGTTCTCAATATATATGCAAATGGTAGCAGGTCCCAAGGTGAAGCTGTACAGGCCCAGTGATCTCAGTCTCTACTTTGTGTGTGTGTGTGTGTGTGTGTGTGTGTGTGTGTGTGTGTGTGTGTAAGTGTAAGTGTGAGTGAGTGAGAGAGTGTGTGTCTGTCTGTGTGCATGCATGCACATACAGATTTTATGTTCATTTTGTTTTGCTCATTTGCAGTGATATGGAGGAGAGTCAGCAATGAGAAGACAGGGGACTATTTGAGTATTGGAATAAGCTGTGTTTCCCCTCAGGAGCCTCATATTTCATAGCAATATCTCCTCACCTCCCGGAGAGAAGCTTTTAAGTCTAGAGGCAGAACACACCATTCCTCCTACGCTCTTTAGTGTGTTTACCTTAATTTGCTTTTTTTCCACCAGTATATACAATTTGATAAATGACTAGGCAACCCAAAATGCAGAATAGCCTTTTGTTTGCTTGGATACTTTATACTTCTGCCTTAGGAGTTTGGGAGTACTTCAGGGAATACTTCAGCATTTTTCCGCGAAATCTATACCATATCTGTAGCCTATGTGCAATTTCCACAAGAATTTTACATTTGGTTGTACTAAAAACTCATTTAGAACATGTTATTGATGGATGGCTAAAGGCGGCTGTTGCAGCAGTTAATAAACATAGTATGTAAAATGTATTTTTGGAGAAACTTTCCATGCAGTCTTAAGAAAAAATGTGTGTAAACGATTTCTAAATTTGCACAGTTCATCCTTTCAGAGAGGGGACTACTTTTTCAGAGTGGATTACCCACAGAGTTAGTTTTCTCCTGTGAATGAACACCACAAAACGTTTTAAAGGAATTACTTTTTACTGCATTGCACCAATGTTGGAAATTTAGATAAAACTCCTTTGGTAAGACTTTCTCTCATGTCTGTCTCATTCTAACACATTTATTTTCAGAGAGTAAAGGTTGTAGTTGTTCGTTACAACTGTTTTATTTTATTCTGTACATTTGTGTTGCTAGCCAAGGCTTAGGACGAAAAATCTATTTTTTCTCAGTTCTCTGTTTCTCTTCCAATGTGCTGATGTAATCTTACACTCCGTTCCACGTCTCTGTTTCAGTGGTGAGCCGTGCACATTTTGTCCCCAATACATTGCGCTCACCTGATATTAGCTGTCAGAAACTCTGTAATATATATATATATATATATATATATATATATATATATATATATATATATATATATATATATATATATATATGTAACTCCATATATACAGGTGACAAATTCAATGAAGCACTATTATTCGATCAACTGGTATTTGATGATCCAAAACCTCTCATAAATGTTGATGACTGCGAAGGCAACAGCATGTTATTTACTTCATTTCCATCCTCATCAAACAGTTCAGCGAGCCTTCGTATCTTGGTCATCCTGAAAGAGAGCAGTCTCATCACGTTGGAAAGGTTTCATCTTAGGATAAAGGTGATCAGTCACAAGAAATTTGAATTGATTTGCAGTGATGCTTCCCTCTAAGCAGACAAGTGGACTTGAACCATGCTGGCAAAATGTCCTCCATAGCATAACAACATAAGAAAAGTGTTTTCCTTTAATCTGTCACCTGTCTGTATGTGTGTGTGGGTGTATATGGATGTGTGGGTATGAGTGAATGTGTTGCTGTTTCTCCACTTCTGTACCATGCACGATTACCATACAAAAAAATACCAATGTACCCTCACAGCATGCATTATCAAATGACCTGCCTGCTCTTTTTGTCAGAACACTGCTCTTTTAATGATTAATTTACCCGATTAAAAAAAGAATAAGACTTGTGACAGCATCATTTAGCGATAACTAGAGACAAGGTACAGAGATGACCAATGTAATTATCATTGAATTTGCATTTTAAGAAGGCCTGCCTAATGCATATCTCCAGATCGACTTTTGAGGATAGCGTTGTAGAGAAATGGTTGGCGACTCTGACCATATTAAAATGGTAATCTGGAATGATGGATTTGTGTACCGATTTGTCAGAGCAGGTTTGTGGGTGCGTCTTAGCCCTGTGGGTGAATATTAGGGTTAATTGGTTATGGTTTCGTGAGGGATGTTAAATATTATAAAAATATGGTGTTTAGCTGAGGCAGAAAATCTGATATACTATATCTGTGGTCAGGTTTTAGCTTTGCTGACGTGTGCTCCTGATTTCAGCCCTTTTCCAATAACACAGTATAGCAATTCATGCAATTTCTGCTTTTATCTGCCATCCTATACCTCCGTCTTCACGCAGACACACACACACACACACACACACACACACACACACACACACACACACACACACACACACACAGATCCACTTTCAATTCCTCAAACCTTTTTTCATACAAAATCAATTCTCTTAGGAGCTGAAGGACTGGTCCCTAAAGTTGTCGCCTGGTGGGAGTTTTGTGGCCTGGTGTGTGGTGAGATCTAGCTCCAGACCCCTGCATGGCTGATGACAGTGGTGGAACATGCTTATTACTCTTAAACACAACCCTCCAGATGGTGTTATTTATGAGCAACACCATGACTACCCCTCTGCATGTCTGCCATGTAATCAAAGAATTTACACTGCTGCTACAGCCTTTTGGCTTAGGGCATATTATGCATATTATGATGCATTATACATGCACCATGCTGCAAACCTATCCTGTCTGAGAGAGGAGGCTGAGAGGAGGATAGAAGAAAAGAGCAATGGAGGGGTTAAGGGTTCTTTTTAGGGGGGGGGGGGGGGGGGGGGTGCCACTGTTTATGACAATGAGGGTGGTTTCAGGAAAGGTGCCGCGATTTGAGAGATGAGGGGGTTTTAGAGAAAATAATGTTATTTAAGGGGTAAGAGGAATGTTAGCGAGGGTGTTATTTGAAGGTGGGGGAGCGAGCTATAGAGGAGACCCTATTAGCATAAATTATCAGTACTCCAACATCAGCTCAGCAGCTTTTCACACTTAATTGGGCATCTCAGTGCCAGGCTGCCTGAGTGGGTAACAAAAGCTCAGCTTTTGCTCACTAGGCACCAAGCTGTGCTCAGACAAATAGGGCATGAGTGATCTGACGCATGCTAACATGTTCACATGCAGCTGATCTAGCTACAGCAGCTTCACTCACTTCCTGTAGCTCGGAACGGAGGAGTGAGAAAATGAAAGGAGGGGTAAGAGAAATTTTATGGATGCCATTAGTGCTCGGTCTACCATGGAAATTCATTTAGAGGTTGTTAAGAAATTATGATGATCAAACGGAACCAATTTTGGCTCTAAATGTTTGGTTGTTTTGAGCAGCAAACCTTGGTGACCAATGGAATAAAAAGGGAAGATTATTTATAAAGCCTGAAATCATAAGCATGTCTCAGTGTGCTTTAACTGTTAGCAGCTCCCAGCTATAGACTAACCATGCTAATAGAATTCAATGCATGCACATAACTGAATCACATAACATGCATGCAAATATGAAATTATATACAGTGATCAATGGTTCCTGAATTATTTTTCTTTTTCTTTTTTACAGTTCCAGAATGTGGGATGGATGCAAAATAAGGCTGAACATTAGATTCCTGGAGTTTGTAAGGCATTACGGTGTTTTTGTTGGAGAAGTGGGTTTCGATCCGGTGTGATCTCAGGTTCCTCTCTCCCACGCCGTAAGGATGACAAGCTGTTACAGCAAATGTCTCAATCATCATAGTCAAGAAAGCTTCTCACATCTGGCCTCACTTTCACACATCAGAAAGTTTTAGTCAAATCAGAGGATGATCTCACTCACAAAGATGACAAATGTTTGCATATAGAGTAGGTATTAATTCCCATCATAAAAACAATGCTGGGGTGTGTAATACGACTGAAGGAGAAACAGAGCGACGTCCCACACTTCCCACAGTCAATTATTTTTCAATAACAGCATGACCAGACATGTTTTATTCCTCTTATGCCACAGCATTTTGGCAATAAGCATATTTTTAAAATTAATTAAAGAATGACATCATACTTTTCCTTCCATTTTGTTTAATATTGGGGGTACATCCATGAAGCAAGTTAATTCCTGTTATCACTTATATAATAGCAGCTAATTCCCTCACCAACCTCTCTTTTTTTCTCTTTATTGAATTTAATAATAATAATAATAAAAATGCTAACTAAAAGTCTGCTCACAGAACACTTCACCATATGAACAATTACACACTTTCTTATGTGGAGTGTATGTCATAAAGTAACTAAATTGTTATTACAGAAATGATATAGAATGTTTTAGAACGAGCCCATTAATATAAACCTTCAGCTGGAATTATTGTCAAACTGCTGTTATAGAAAAGGAATCAGTACCAACACCACTTCTTCCATCCAGTCTCAATCAACAATTCAACAGCAACTTGATATAAATTTATGTAAACCCCACAGATTCAGGTCTTTTGTAATGTTAATGAATATTATAGTTGATTTATATTTATGCACAGGTCATTATTAAATATAAAGTCTGTACAGTACATAATGGCAGAAAGAGTACAAAACATACTGACGAATAAAAGTACTGCTACTAAAGTAATAATTCTCCTGAGTATAAGTAACGTTATGATCAAGAAAATATGAGTAAATAAGTGTTTCACATTACAAATGTCCATAATCCGAAAACATGAAATATCTTAGGAATGTATTTTGAACTGTTGTTAACTAACGAAGTGAACAATTCTTAATTGAACACCACGTCCATTACCAACAGTTTATAGAAAAAGGTAACATTAGCTAGGTAGCTAACTAACCAAATGAGATTTCAGAAGTTTGCTAGGTTTGTTAGCTGGCAAGCTAGCTCATGTAAATGCATACATGTTTTTAGCTACATGGTTAGCTAACTAGCAAACATGCCCCTTATACATTATCCGGTGTGTTACCTACAGACTGTAGCAGCACTTATATAGATATATTTAAGACAGCATAGAAGTGACATCTTAAGTTTAATACAGAGCTTTCTTACTGTTAAAAATCAAAAGATCTGGCTAGCTAGTCTAGCTTACCTGTACATGTGTTTTCCATGGGTTTTGGATCACATAAGTTTCAGATCATCATCATGCTGTTTCCTTTGAAGCATTTTAAACTGAAGATACCTGATAACTTGGGCCAGGGATGCTCATCTGTCTCCACTGTCTCAGACACTGCTGCTGCTGAGTACTTAGATAATATTTGGCTCCTGAAGCATAGACTTTCAACAGGAAACTGCTTTGTTTTGATTGTGTCCCAAAAGAGAGTTATCTAGAATTTGCACCTACTGTCTTTTAACTGGCCTACAGAATTTCAGGGTTAAATGCATTATTATTTTTTACTCTGTAATTCTACACACACACACACACACACACACACACACACACACACACACACACACACACACATATATATATATATATATATATATATATATATATATATATATATATATATATATATATATATATATAGTACACCACATGAACTCATAATAAATAGTGACACTTTATGTGCATCATGATTATAAGTTACCAAAGAATTACTTATAGCACATTATTATGGCTTTATAAGGCATTATTACAGTTTGTAAAATGCTTACATGGAATAATTGCCAGCTTACAAAGAATTATATGCACAGTTATAATGATTTAGGAATATGGGCTTCACAGAAAGTGTTAGCTAGTCTTGTGATTCTGTTTTCCCCACTAGAACAGGTGAAACATTCTTCCCTGTGTTCCTCATTTATATTTCACCCTACTCCACTGCAGAATATTCTAGTTCCACCCTGTAACTGTGAGGATCCTGCTGTACAGCAGTGTCCAAGTCAGCAGTCAGCAAAAAAACAAACAAACTGTTAATTACACATGCACTTAATGGACACAAATCTTCACCGAACAGGTGTGTGAAAGCAGATGTCCTGACTGATATCTTCACGATAGATTTCATTATGCGATAAGAGTAGATATGATATTGCTGATAGTTGATAATTATGCTTCCATTGTTTAGTGGGCCTTTGCCAAAGACTGAATTACAGTTGAATGTGGTTTAAAACATACATTTGGATATTTATTTGTGTTAGCTGATGCTACATAGTGCAGTGCTGTTCATTTTGTAGTGCTTTTCTTATGTCTTTCATTGCATTATTTGTCTGTTCTTGAAAATGAAGAAAGTGAGAATTTGTGGTTCTAAAAATGTTGTTCTGTTTTCTTTTGTGTATCAGGTTGATATGGGGCAAATGATATTTTGAACAAATGATTATTAATGTGATTAGTTTTGTAGGGTGTGGTGAACCCTCGCACTTTTTGCTGCATATGAAGGTGGCATGAGCTGCGACCTCACCTACTCCTGTGCACCTAAGCAACAGCATATAAAGGCGAGGCTGCTGCAGAGCCAGTGCAGAGGAAACTAGGGCAGCTGAAGCTCTGTTTCATCAATATGGATGAAGAGAAGGAGCAACAAGCTAAGCCTAACCCTTATCTGCCCCATTCAGAGAGAGAGGGAGGGAGAGAACGTGAACGATAGAAAAGAGGCACATTAATATTCTCAGATGGCGAGCTTTCTGTGGTTCCGATTATTTATTTATTTATTTATTTATTTATTTAGGAAATTCAATGTTCAGCATTAAATCTATCATTCTGTTTAACATTATGCAATGCTGCCAATGCTGAATTGACACATGTAATCAGCTTTCTCCCAGATGCTCATTGAAATGTGCAAGGTGCTGGAACCCATAAAAAAAAAATAAATAAAACAGGAAGAATGTGAATTGGAAGAAGTACTTGAAATAATTTGTTTGCTCTCCATTTCATTTGGCTGGAAACCTTTTGACCTGTGGTAAAAGATGGGTCTAGTTTCTTATGCAAATGAAAATCAATTATGTCCCAGAGAAGAAGGAAGAAGTACATCTAATTAGAGATAGACAGAGTAAGAGAGAGCGAGAAAGAAAGAGGGAAATAGAGAGAGGGAGTAAGAGAGAAAAAGCTTTAATGGAACTTCCTTTTAACAAACCTTTGATGGTTATGGGAACTAAAAGATAGAGCGAATGTTTACAGTTTAAGTGGAGCTTATTAAATATAAGTAGGAAAGTTCTGGTGTTCTTCACAGAGCTCTGAATGCTCACTAACAAGCAGGATAATTAAAGAACGCAGCATTTTCCAGACAATACAAAAAACGTTTCATCTCTAGCAGAGGCTCAGACACACACAGAAATGCACATTCATGAGCAATAAGCAAAGCATTAAATCTTCGGATGCGTGCATTTCTGCCACATTAGAGTAAATTTAGATTTTAGTATGTTTATGCATGAAGATGCAAAAAAAAACACCACTCAAAGCTTTTGCTTTCCATACGATGGACAACAAACATGTCTGAAGAATGAATTAGGGATGATGAAGAGTGGGCAAGAGTGAGGGAGAGTTAGAGAGAGGGGAAGAGTGCCTCCCAGGTGGGTTTTGAGTTTCCCCTCCGAGCCGGATGAAGAAAGTAATCCGGAAGAGTGAAACCACAGCAGCAGTAACGTGAACCGGGTACCTGGAGAGATACAGAGATTGAAGGAAAGAGAGATGCAGAGGGGAAGAAGCATGACCCCTCCCATTCCTTTCCTATCATTATAAGACCCATTCAAACAGTTAAAGTGAGATGAGCTGAGAGATGTAGAGATAGTGTTGATCATGCCCCTCCTTTTACTTCATCACATCAATCTGTGTGTATGCAACCCAAGCTCCTAAGACACAACAGCAGGCCCATCCATCGCCTGAGGAGGACAGAGGGGAGGGTAACCATGGTAACTCCTGTCCCGGGGCACTGACCAGATGCTTGAGTGAAAGACGGGGATTTATTTCCCTTTTATTTGCGAAAGGGGGTCAGGGGGTGGTGGGGAGATTACACACAACCTGTAACATTTCACTTGTTGATGACTGAAATTACAGACTTATTCATTTAGGCTTTTAATATTACAATCAATCAGTGTAGAAATGTTACAAATCTCACAAAAGAAAATGTATAATTATTTACTTTTTTTTTACATTATGCACAAACCAAACCAGAAAAAAATGTCAAGCTGTCAAAAGCATTTCAGTGGAAACGACAGTGCTGAGTTATGCACTACAGTTAACAAAGTCTAAACCCATGAAAGGATGCTAGCACATCAGGAGGCCCCTAGCAGGACTCCAGTGGGTTTTTTTCTTTTCTTTCTTCACATACTTCACACATAAATTCTTCGTGTTATCAGCAGGAGAACATGTTGAAATCTAGTGTGTGCTCCGTTGTGCTCAATAACTAGGTCATTTACACTGAGGTGAAATTCAGGTCACAAACACAACATGACTTCAGTCCACCAACATTTCATATTCACTTTTGGTTATGCTATAGAGAAGGGATTATTTATCCATAGAGACTTACCTGAATATTTACAGTATGATGTGTAGTAAAGATTAATGTAAACCTGCTTTGTCCATATATATTATTGAACAGTAAACTGAATAATGACCAGAGTTGTGTAACACTACTTCCTATTATGGCTGGCAAACAGTTAAAATAATTAATCACAATGAATTGATTTTTTTTTATTTGCTAAAATTTTACACTAAAGGACAATTTTCTTCTTTGTGACTTAATATTTTGCTACTTACCGTTACATGTAATTTAATTCAACGGTATTTTATTTGTATAGTGCTTTTAACAACAGCAAAAAGCCTAAAGAAGCTTTACAGAAATCTGGCTCTACATTTATATTAGATCCCTAATGATCAAGCCAGAGGCAACAGTGGCAAGGAAAAACTCTCTGAGTTGATATGAAGAAGAGGCTTTGAGAGGAACCAGGCTTGAAAGGGAACCCATACTCTTCAAAGTGACACCTGATGGTGGGATTATAAAGCATTGCACTTTTACAACTGTATACCATAAAGTCAAACAGTACTAAGTATGTTGCAAGGATGTTCAATATGACCATATTGTGAATAGAAGTCATGGTATAAAGTCTTTATGCTTAAGGACACAACAGTGGCATCTTGGGATTGGGATTTGAACTCATAGCCATCCCATTATAAGCTCAAAATCATAACCACAGGGTCACCATTGCTATTTCTAAAGCAATTGGTGTGTTTGAAGATCCTAAGAGCAAGTCTTAAGGTGGTACAGGCCAAGTGAATGTGAAAAGACAACATTAATTATAACTCTCGTTGGAGACCAAGACAACTTTTGGTGAGACCAATGCCTGAGACTGAGATAAGTCCTAGTACAAATGCCAATAAGTCTGAGATAAGTCTAATACAGAGACTGGACTCTATTGTAAAGAATGTGTAAAATTGTAGACTGCACAGGGCAGGGCAGATCCTCAAAAGCTGTCCCACATTTGCAATTATGTTCCTTTCACTATTTGCTAAATCCATTAAATGTTTGGTGCACACCTCGCTATATTTCCTTTTTTTCTGTTTTCATTGCAATTAGAGCATGTTCAAGCTTGGGTAATTGTTATAGTTACTCACCAACAGGTAGGAGTCATCATTTTACCCCTTAAAGTCCCAGATTGTTATTCAGTTATTTATTTTAAAGCACATAATTCAGTAACTGCTATGCATTATTCAGTAAATACAGTGAAACTAATAAAAAAGTTAGTGCGCATTCAGTGAGTTTTAGGGGTTCTAAAAAATTTAATCACAGCAAGTTGCGTTGCACAACCAAGCTAGGAAAATTTGTTAATTGGGTCAAAAATAGAGACATTATTAACACATTATCTCCTTCTTATACAACATTCAGTCTAGCTCAACAACCTGTTTGGATCTGGTTTCCAAAGACTCTTTCATTGTACCACAAAATCAAGTCTCAGTTGCTGCTGCATTCACCAAACTGCAATTTGATCGAGAGTTTGGGCTGAGAGTCAAATCTAAAGGAATCCAGAATCAATATTTGCTGTATCCATGTGGGATTCACATCTTCACTTTATTGTCTTCATTGTCAGTAAAGCTGTTTTATGACAATATCTTGTTAAAAAAATACACTATGCAAATAAAATAAGTAAATTCAATTGAACAAGTGCTTTCCTGCTGTATGTGGCAAGAAGAAAGCAAATTTTAGACCATCTTCATTGCACGCACAGCCTTAAAGAATGTGTTTAATTATATAGATATAGACCAGTGTTTTCTTATATATGAAATGGAACTGAAGGTACTCACGAATAAGCCTCAAGCCACCCTCTTTTTTCTCTTACAATTCAATAATATTATTTTACCTCCAAATTCTATTCTGTACGTCTGATACAGAATCAAAAAGAGAGTACAGACCGAAAAAGAGTGAACGAGGTGCTCAAACACTTAATTAAATGTAGAATTTACTGACAAGGGACGAGTGAATTGAGAGGCCGTCCCTCACTTGCTTTGTGCGCACAAAGAAGCAGCCGCCATAATGGCACAAAAGAGGCAATGATGGAGCAGATGCCGACATCATCCCATTAAATAGAGCCGACCATTCAGAGAGAGAATGAAGATCACACCCAACACCAGCAACCTGCTAAAAGAGGCTCTTACTCTCTCTCTCTCTCTCTCTCTCTCTCTCTCTCTCTCTCTCACACACACACACACACACACACACACACACACGAGCAAGACCCTCTTCATTATCTCTGTTATTCATGCAGAATTATGGTAGAAGCTTTGCTCATACAGTCTTTATTAATTACAGTTTAATGGTTTCAGACATTTGGTGAGGTTACGCTGTAAATCATCCATTGGTACTATGTTGTGTTTCGAATCATCAGCACTGTGGGAGGTTTGATGTCTTAAGGGATCAATTCTACAGCAAAGCTGCAGTATAGCAGCTCAATAGATGACATTTGATGAAAAAACAGAGATGGAGTTGCCATAGCTTACTATTAGATATCGTCTTTGATGGATTACTGTTTATGCAAAGCTTAACACAATGCCTTTATGTTTGCAGCTTGTAAGACTCACATAAAAAGAAATGCCAGAATCTAAAGATATTGTTGTACATTGTAGTGACAGTTATATTGAGACTAGATGCCTATAACCACTGGTCCATTATAAAAAAAGTTACAAGCCCAATATCCAGCCAATATTGAAACAGCTCCATTCGAGCTCAGCATTAGGTCTCATTCGCCAATGCCAGCGTTTTTGATTCAGAGTGGCATCTCGGCACCACCCGCACGCTGAAGTCGCAGTATCTTCATCATATCTGTCATGTTTGATTTGCAATAGTCCGTAGCATGGATCTTTGCTCCTCTCTCAGTTCTAGATGAACGACACAGCTCTGTTTTCTTTTAGATGCAAGTGGCGTGCCGTTGCTGGACACGGTTCTGCCAGTTGATTCCACAGATTGATGAGTTGCTTGTGTCAGACCAAGAGTTTGGCAGATTGACGTCACTGGTGTCTGGTTGTTCTAAGAGCTGAATCAAGACTTATAAGAGCTCATTAGGGGAAAACCAGATCGTCTAACTCTGACTTTTTAACTGTAGTGTAGGTCAAAAGGATGGCAGTATAACATTTATAAGTTATGTTATTGAATGTTCCAGGGTCCGGGGTTCGAGTCCCGCCGGGGCCATGTGTGTGCGGAGTTTGCATGTTCTCCCCGTGCTGTGGGGGTTTTCTCCGGGTACTCCGGTTTCCTCCCCCAGTCCAAAGACATGCATGGTAGGCCGATTGGGGTGGCTAAAGTGTCCATAGTGTATGAATGGGTGTGTGTGTGAGTGTGTATGAATGGGTGTGTGAGTGTGTATGTGATTGTGCCCTGCGATGGACTGGCACACTGTCCAGGGTGTACCCCGCCTTGTGCCCGATGCTTCCTGGGATAGGCTCCAGGTTCCCCGTGACCCTGAAAAGGAGTAAGCGGTAGAAGATGGATGGATGGATGGATGTTATTGAATGTAGCACAGAGAATATGAGTAGCACAAACGTCTGGCAAACCAGAAGCCTCCTTGCAGCACAACTGTTGTTAATGAACCAAAGAGAGAACCCGATCTGATCATTGACCCTCACACTTTATCTTTCTTTCTTTTCATGTTTTTACAATTATTTGACCTTGTGCTAAAATATTCATGTTAGCATGTCTTGCATTTTGTGATATACTTACTGTACAGTTTACTGACAGCAGTGGTAATCCAGTAAGGACTCTACAGTTTGACATTACTTTCTATTTTTCTTTTCACAAAATAAGTTGCATTTCTTTAAAATGTATGTATCTAAATTGAGCTAGCTACCCTACAAAATACACTACTGAAAAACAATAGCGGAACTACTTTGAACTTACATCTATTCTCAGAATAATTTGTTCTTGTAAATAGTTTCTTTTTAGTAGCTAGTATTAACCTGGAGTCATTTGTTTTTTTTTTTTTTTTTTTCCAATCTACAGTTACATAGCTGAAGCAGCTACATAAATTGATGAGTTAAAAATATACCTTTGAGAAAAATTATTTATATTGCTTAGTCAGCACTACTCAGCTACTCTGGTGATAAAATACCCAGATAGTAAAATTGCTGTGGCCCAGATCTGGTCCACGCCTGACACTTCTGGCCCACACATCCACATACCGCGTGGAATGATGGCACTTGGGTGATCTGCTTCTGTTTGCCATATTTGGGCCACAAGCAAGCCATAGCAATGCCACCTGTGCCACATTTTTGCCAAAGATTGCCCACATTTTCTTTTGTGATATTTGGGCCATATTCACCATTTACCACATGGGCCACTTTGGGGTCACATCAAGATTACACATTGCCGTGAGCACTGCATCTTTGCCTAAAAAGGCCCACTTGTGATTTGGAATACTTGGGTCATATTTGCTATTTTACATGTGGGCCGTTTCAGGCTGATATCCATTTTGTCTGGGCCAAAATAAGGCCAACAGTACCGAATAACTGCCTGAAGTGGCCCACATCCAGATGCTATCTGGGTATTAAATAACTGATCCTGCTCGTATTACCACCTTTGGTTAACTAGCTAGCTAATAACTTTGCTAGCTATGCTACTAGCTCTTTATGTTTATACAGTACATAGCTAGTACTGATGCTGAAATCTAATCAACAATCAACAGATTTTAACATTGATTACAACCTTCAGACAAGAAGCAACTACTTAACTTTATGGAATAAAAAAAATTATAACAATGAAATATAGTGCATACTCAGCACTACTATGTTGATAAAAATAGTAAATATCTGACCCTGCTAGTAAATGAGTACCACCTTGCTACTAAAAATGTGGTTAATTAGCTTGCTAATAACTTTGCTAATAACATGTATGCTCTATTATGGGATCATCTATTTAGCATATAGCTAAAAACAGCACAATTTAAGCTTGTTTCTTAAAAATTGATTTAAAACAAACAAAAAACAGATGTATTTTTACATGTTAACCCCAATGCCCATAAATAAATAGCAATTAGATTGTAATATGTACATTACGTCTGCTTTCTGTTAATAACACACTGCATTGGCTGAGAACCTTTTGACTGGTACTTTAAAGACTATTGGCATGGTGCAGAGAGGCATCCTCACCATATGTCAAGGTAATCTGGGAGCTCCTTTATGGCTCTGGTGAGGGACACTAAGATCATTTTAAGGCTTCTTCCCACTTTTAATGATTACTGTTACAAAGCTGCAGCCTCCAGGCTTCAGGCAGAGGCTGATACTGTAATTTAAGGATAACTTGGGCGTTTAAGAACCAGTACTTATAAGCCTTTAGGGAATGTTTGTCAGGCTATAACATGTACGTATGGCAATCTCTGTAAAAGTCATTGTTTACATATTTGTATATTTTTAAATGTAGAATATTTAATGTTTGACAAAATGTTTAAAAATGATCACTTCACATTTCACATAATGACGTGAGCTATTCAATAGATCTCATACGTGCTGCCTTGAAAAAGCAATGAAATAGACTGTGGAGATTTGAACTATTGTTGTTTTTGTCCTTTGGGTCCAGTATCAGAAGCAATTCCTATTAAATATATGCAAGATTTCCATGTGAATATAATCTGAGTTTGCATCCTACGCTAAATCCATCTCAAATTAGCATATGTATGCTTTAATTTTACATGGTGTAGGATGATAGAGATTAAAATTAATTAATTTTATAATTAATTGGCTACACGTAGTAGGGCAGACATCTTGAGGGCACAGTAGGGCAGACAGAAGAAGAAGGTAAGTGATGGGTTGCCGCACTGCTATAAGCCTGTATGTATATAGTGTGGAAAATTGGGTAGGCATTAAATGGTTATATAGTTATCATGATGTCTGTGTGTAGGTGTTTGTACATGAACGGTGCACAGATGCATCAGCAGTCTCAGGGTATTCTAAGGATACAGGGATGAGTGGGAGGAAGGAAGGCAATGCGAGGATGCACAGCGTGCAAGAGTGCACGACATAAACTGTGTCACTTCATTCGAAAACAATAGAGAACAGGACATGGAGCGCCCCCCCCAGCCACATGGCTTTATTGTCTGCCTCCTCCCTCTCCCTTTCTCTCGCTCTCCTTCCAGCCAAGTGAATGAGTGGGGGTGAAAGTAGGGGAGGCGGCTTGTCAGAAGGGGGTCTGGTTGTGTTCCCCAGTCTGTGTGTGTGTGTGTGTGTCTGTGTGTGTGTGTGAGAGAGAGAGAGAGAGAGAGAGAGAGAGAGAGAGAGAGAGAGAGAGAGAGTGTGTGAATGCACAGACGGTTCAGTAGTAATTTGATGTGTGTCCCGGGGGACATTTGATGGATTAAAGCTAAGCAGCTCCATTGCTGAGTACCACCTGATCTCTCTCCCACTGCCGCCCCATATAAGCCTGGCTGACTGCTGATCTCAGCTAGTCTCACAGTCTCTCTCTTTCTCTCTCTCTCTCTCTCTCTCTCTCTCTCTCTCACTCTCCCTCTCTTTCTCTGTCCTCACTCTGTCTTTTCTCTCTCCTCTTCCACTGTCTTTCTCTTTCTCTAAGCGGCCCCCACTGCAGCCCAGGAGCTATCCAGTGCTGAATGTGTTTTCATTTTTCTCCCCCCCCGATTTTTTTTTCCACGAATGGGAAAGCGAGGGAGTGTATGCATGTGCGTGTGGTCCGTACAGTAGAGCGCACACACAGCATCGCATCGTCCGTCGTCTCTCTTCTTGCCTGCGCTCCATTTTCTTTACTTCCATCCCTCATTCTTGTAGTCCCTTTCTTGATCTTGGATCTTTTCCTTCTTTAAGTTGAACAGACACACGGATACACAATTCAGCCGTTTGCCGCTGCACTGCTTATTTTTGCTTTTTTTCCAGGAGTCTTTTTTCTCCAAATTTTATCCCCTCTTCGACGTCCATGCGTAGTGCTTCTTGTGTTTGTGAATCATGCCCCGCTCCTTTCTGGTGAAGAAGATCAAGCTGGATGATTTCTCCTCGTCTCCTGTGGCGGCATCTAACCATCATCATCATCATCATCACCATCACCTGGATGAGTCCTTCACTTTCACTCGCTCCATCACGGACTCCGTAACCAGTTTGGGCATCCGGCTCAGTGAGAATGGTGAGTGTGTGTATGCAAGTGTGGGATGTCTGTCACTTTATGCAAGCACATGCTCAATATATTTATCTTGCCAGTTACTGCTTCAAGTCACTGATTTTTTCATTTTAACATATCTGTAGCAGAGAAAAACCAGGATGAATTTCATGCTGATGATTTTATACTAAACCAGAGAAATATCACCAGATGTTCGGTAAAGCCTGGTGTTTTGTTGTTGTTTTAGGCTTCTGTATAATCCTTAAACCCGCTTTCGCCTCATCCCCCTTTTCTCCCCCTCTCTCTTCTGAGCTCCTGCTGTGGCTGTGGACTTTTGTTGTGTTTTTTGACTCTGGCGATGTGCAGACACAATCCAGGTCATGGAGTAGCGATTGGCTTATGTAAATAAGGCCATATGACCGGGCTCTGGTGTGCTGCTGATAATGGGCTTGTTTCGCTGCGACTGCTAATGCTAAGTGCTACATCCTTTTCCTTATGTGGACAGGCTCCTGTTGCTGCAAGCTCAGAGATGCTGTTTGGACCAAAAGTGTCCCGGGGCATGATTGGTTAATGCTTTTGTCCTTAGCTCGTGTTGCCCTTGAGATTCAACTGCCGTCCAGTCCACCCCCTATGGCATGTATATTATCATTCTCGCTCTCTCCTCCCCCATCCTTCTTTCCTCATCTCTCTTCCTCTTTCTCGCAGTCTGTTGCTCTCCATCCCCTCCTTTTGCAACATATGAAACCAAGTCTGGGGGGGCATTTCAGTCACTGACGCCACCAGAGACCTTCAAGTACAGTACAGAACAACCGGAAGGAGGGGGGGGGGGGGGGGGCATATGAAGAGAAGGAGAAAAAAGAGAATGCACAAATAATCACATTATTAACAGAATGCACTGTAAATGTATAGACACACCAGACACAGAGAGAAAGAGCGACAAAAGGACAAATAGCATCACAGCTGAGGAAGCTGGACTCTTCTATACAAGCATGCAGTACAAGGCAAAGCTAAGCTGGGGATATTCAGTACTCCCTGGGTCTCTCTCTCTCTGTATCATTCTCTCTATCTTTGGGCAGATTTGGGCAGCAGATGTCCGCTCCCCTCTGTCATGCTATGATGTTTTTTCAGAGATAAGCTGACAGGAGATTTAGACTGAGCGAGAGAAAGGGTCAGAGAGGAAGAAAGTGTTACTTTCCCACCTGTTGCAAAAACAGCAAATTCAGTCATATCAGAGCCAGAAGGTTTTATAACTCATTCTGTTTGATTTTATGATGGCTTACAAAGTAAAGTAGTTTTGCAAAATGCAGACATGTTTATACTTCGAACGGATAACCTTGATAACCTGTAGGCTTTCAATGATGTAAAAGACAATAGAGCGAGGTAGTGTTTTAGAATCTGATTCTAAATGAAAGCACCAACAAACTCATGTGTCAGCATTATAATGTTTAGATGTGACATTTTGTATAATGCAGTGGTATAGACCCTACATTGCTTTCCCCTTCAATCTTTCGAGATGCCCCAAAACTGTGCACTACTGCACTAAAAACTGGTTAATGTTAGAAAGAACTGGAAAAACAGCTCTGCACTTGTGGGTGAGTGATTTTACAATCCATCAGCACTACTCCTGAAGAGCAGCATGTCTGTTACATCAAGAACAAAGATTCAGCAGTACAACATTCTTACTTAAGCATTCAAAATTCTGAAAGAAGCAGCCTAATTGTTCAATTTTTAATGATCACAAACGGTAGACAGTGATTTTATCATAGACAAACCACCACCAATGTCAAAGTTAATCCCTTAAACTGGTGCCTGTTTGAGGTGCTTTGGATAAGAGCATTTGCTAAATGCTGTGATGTAAATGCTATGAGAACTATGTGGGGAGGAGGAGGAGGGGGGGGGGCAATATGGAGAGCAATATGATATGTTATATCACATTCTTTCTTTCTTTTTTGAAATTATGCATAAATGAATTTTCTGCTGGCATATTATTTACTCTTTTTGTAGACCTATATAAAGACACATTAGCTTAAGAAGATCTGATTTCTGAGGTCTCAATATTGTGGCAAGTTTGTTAATAGCCTTCCATCTCCAGCCACAGCAGGAATTAAAGGTGGTGCTCTGATCGAAAGGGCAGAATGGTGGCCTATTACAGGAATCTCGCAAAGGCTGAAGCCTTAAAACACAGTCTCCGCTCTGCACTGCACTATTGACTGACACACCATCATACCTATTTTGATAATCCCTCCAGGCATTTCTTTTTTGTGTTTTCATGTTAAAAAGAAAGTGCCAGACTTCACAATTTAGCAGAACAGCCAACCCAGGACAACATGGACCTGTTGCACTCTGAAAGGCTTCACATTCATAACCTGCAGCTTAATCAGCTATTATAAGAAATGCTAGATATCAGATTCTTGTATACATTTTTTTTTCTATTTTGATTTGATAAAACTAACCGACTAAGTTTTTGTCAATATACAAAGTTCCTGAATTCCTTATTTTGTACTGTTATTAAAAATAGAACTAAACTCTACCTTTCCTTGGCACTGGGGTGGTATCCTTAATCCCTTAATCATGGGCACCTTCTATACCTTTCATTTGCATCGTTCTTCTGGAAATGTAATATAGTGTACTGTCCCTTTGAAAGGATTTAAGGTACATACATGGACCACAATTAGTCTTTAGGCTAAAGCTACAAAGCTACACTTTTGTAAGTAAAAGATACATATGAAATACGAAAGCACTAAATGGTATCTGAATATATGACGATAGTGGGAGTAATGAATAGAGGCCAATTAAGGCTTTTTCATTTATCAAATAACCCCAGACAGTTATGAATAACCTACTTGATAGACTACATATCAGAGTATTGCAGTATATATGAAGAAGTTAATTGATATAGATAACATTTCATTTTTCATACTTCTATGATTCCGCTTGGCTGATACTAATGCTATCTATCAGATCGTTATCATGTGGAGGGCTGTGCTGGGTTTTTTTTTTTTTATCATGCGTAAGCACCTTAAGCACCGTAAAGCTCGCTGAGCTTGCCTTCCTCTACAGCCACTGCTTCCGGAATTGCTGTGCAGTGAAAAGGCTGCTGGAGTGCAGGGCATTAAAAGCGCTCTAATTGCGTGTCTAATAATGATCCCGGCCCTTCAAGGCACTTCAGCATGCTTACGGCAGCAAGGCAGGTGATGTTGTGACCCTCGACGGACAATAACAGCAATTTCCTCCTCCTCCTGCCTTAATCCGTTTGCTCTTCTCTTTGACTGTAGCTTGGTTACTGAGGCCTGTCATGTGTCTCCTTATTCTCTGGGACTTTTGCTTTACTTACTGCACGACCAGTTGCACTGCTTTTTACAGCTGATAGCCTATTGATCAGCATGGAAACGGTGAATTTCATTAACAGGCAGTCAATACTTCATTTCTCTCGGTTTGCTGCGTTCAGAGGGCTGGTGGAATGGCTTTTCTCCGACACTGTCTAGTTCTCATGTTAAATGTGATAGAGGATTTCTCACCCAGTGTGCGACGCGATAGCTATTAGGTTAAAAACATCGAGACGAACGGCTGCCACTCCGGCGCGGATATAATGTGGCTGAAATGATTTAAAAGACCTAGCGGCTGCCAGGAAACCTTTTAGCAGCACCCGACTGTCTCTCTCTCTTTCTCTCTCGCTATGTCTCTCTCTGTCTGTGTCTGTGAATGATGTGCCAGGGGTTAGTCATTTATCTAGCAGTGAACAAGTGCAAAAAAAGGGGTTGCTTTGCGTTGAAAGAGCAGTCGATATGTCTGGCTTCGGAATTGCTTTATTAATATTACTCTGAGCACTGACTCTACTTGAATGTCTGACTGTATTTCAAACAGGACTAATGTGAGCCTCGAAGTGAGGAAAAGAATGATGTAGCCTGTGGCATAACACAAGCCCTAGCACTGATTTCTTATCATGGAATAATGGAGATGAAAATTAAGCGTACAACCACTTACCCAGAGAGGCCATTTGGTAATCTTATCAAAGAAAATGAGCTAATCAATAAGATTATTTCATCTAAGAGAGAAGAGAGAGAGAAATTGTGGCATGAGGGGGTGTCTGTACTCCTAATACAGTTACACCACTTAATAAGTCATCATCTCTGTGTTACAACCCTTTGTAACATACACACATTCACTTCGACACACAATTAGACACACAGTAAAGGGATTTTTATGTACTTTGAAGTAAAGAAACTGCAGATAGTAGGCTGGGATAATAATAATAATAATAATAATAATAATAATAATAATAATAAGAATAATAATAATAATCTATTTACTAATTAATAGTACTGTCACTCTAGTAACACAATTTAACAATAGAAATGAACAGTAATAGTGTTCTTCTTATAATAACAGTATTTGACTGAAGAAATTAATATCATGTCAGTGTAATAATCATACAATGGAGTTTAATAATTATGCTTCTATTTATTAATTAGTGATAAAGGTATATTAGCATTAAGGTGGTGTCAGTACTTTATAAGTCAAAACACTTGCTGACATTCTGTTCTCTGTGGCACCCTAGATTCTGTAAATGAAAGTAAAAGTTTATGTGGACCATCAACTCCAATCCATCAGGACTAGGAAAAGTTTCTGCTTGCTTGTCGATTGTATGGCCTACCAGTTAAGAAAACTGGGGACTTGAATTAGCTTTAAGGCATTCTAGCATATGTGTTTAAGGCAACAAACTCAAGACCAGAACTATTGACCATACCTTTAAATCTGAGTGCATCTCCTCTCTTTTCTCCCCAGGCTACATCCAAGACTACATCAGTCCATCAGCATATCAGGGTGAGAAGAAGCTTAGCTCAGCTGTGTCTGACCCACTCTATGCTCCGGTAAACAGTGGAGGAGAGGAGTACTGTGAGCCGGACTTGGAGCATCCGGACAGTCCTCAATCCGGCCTGACGGCTCGTGGCTACTACAGTGGTGAGTCCGAAAGCCAGAGTGATGGCTACACGGCAGACGGCTTCTTCATCTCAGATGGTCGTTCACGCAGGAGAGGCGAGGCCAAGGAGGCACGTAAAGGTGGTGTGGAAGTGAAGGAATCAGGTGCGAGACACACATGCAACGAGTGTGGCAAGACCTACGCCACATCATCCAACCTGAGCCGCCACAAGCAGACGCATCGCAGCCTGGACAGCAAGATGGCACGCAAGTGCCCAACATGCGGCAAGGTGTATGTGTCCATGCCAGCGCTGGCCATGCACGTGCTCACGCACGACCTCAAGCACAAGTGCAATGTGTGCAGCAAGGCATTCAGCCGCCCTTGGCTGCTGCAGGGCCACATGCGCTCACACACTGGTGAGAAGCCATTCGCATGCGCCCACTGTGGCAAGGCCTTCGCCGATCGCTCCAACCTGCGCGCCCACATGCAGACACACTCTGCCTTCAAGCACTACCGCTGCAAGCGCTGCCACAAGACCTTTGCGCTCAAGTCGTACCTGAACAAGCACTATGAGTCGGCCTGCTTCAAGGGCTCCGGAGACGAGGATGAGTCCGGCTCTGAGAACTGAGCACCATGCAGCGAGAAAATAGATGAGAAGGGAAAAAAAATCTACATTTAATTAATCCTTCACTAAGCCCTTACACACACACACACACACACACACACACACACACACACACACACACACACACACACAGAAACAAATGCGCCTTTTCCCTTCTTCCTTTTTTAGAAAGCAATATTTTCGCTGAGATCACTTTGGGGAAGAAAAAGAAAACAGTAATGAGAAGACAATAATGAACCAATGCTGGATTTTTCTTCACTCTTATTGCTAACTGTCCACAGATACACGGAAACATACTGCAAGACTCTGTTTCTCTCTCTCCCTCTCTCTCTCTGTCACACACACACACACACACACACACACACACACACACACACACACACACACACACACACATGCGCGCGCGCACACACACACACACGTATTATGAGGCCTGGCATGTGAATTTTTATCAATGACTATAATAATAATAATTAAAATAATAATAATAGCAATGATAGTAATAATATTTAGAATCCTGATATTTTATAGCAAATCGAATGAAAACAAAGCAAAAAAAACAAACAAACAAACAAAAAAGGACAACAGTGTTCCTTCTTTTTTTAGAAACGAACAAAAAATGACCTCATGTATTTTTATGCTGCTTTTTTTTGTTTTGCTAAGAGCTGAATTCTTTTGCAACTGCCAACTTTTATGACAATGTTAATAATGACAGTATTTGCAAAAAAAAAAAAAAAAAAAAATAGGCCACTAAAAAGTTGAAAACTTTTTTCCGTCAGTCTTTAGTAATTTTAATCCAGCAGGTGTTATTTTTCTATTACAGTCCCAACCTCCAGCATTTTATTTATTGTCTTTTGTTGTGCCAATCAACACAATAATTCATGGAAGAGTGATCTTTGGGAATGTGAGTGTTTTGTGGACTCTTCAGAATACAGTGTTTTTCTCACCATGCGCAGATATCAAGGACTAAACAAGGAAGGTGTAACTTAAAGGCACTTCCGGTTTAAAAACCCATTGCGTTCGGTCCTGTTTAACAGGATGCAATATCTCAGTATATATGAATCATTCTCACAATTCACGGTGACTCTAATGAGGACATTTAGAAGCAATCTCAACCCACAATGCAGGTCTTCCTCTGCCATTTTGGCTCAAACTGACTCTTCAAGTGTTCCCTCTTCCTGGAAATACTTCTCCCCCACTTCCAGTCTAGCTATTACCTCACTAAGAGGCAGGTACGACCTCTGACCCGTCGATCCCAAACTCACTGTCCATCATTCACCTCTGTCAAAACAGTGACCTCATTTTCTTACCACATCAGTATTATTTTATTCATGTATTTATTCAACATACTATTTATTCTTTTATTTAAGTATTTATTTATTTATTTCTTATTTTATTGGTGTTATTTATTTAATTTATTCATCTGTGTATTTGGAATACTAAATACCGCCATTGACCTTGTAAGATGCTGCTCTTGAAAGAAAAATGTTTATATGCATGATGAAACTGTAGGAAAGAACAAGTCCATGCGACTTCTAGCATTTTTTTTTTTGGTCTTTATTTATTTATTTATTTATTTACTTACTTACTTTTAAAAGAGGAACAATGTACAGCGTTTGAAAAGTTGGAATGATATTTTGTTTCACAGGCAATAATTCTTCCTTGACACGGCAGTGGACTTGTATAATCATAGCTGTCCTGTGTGCAGACCACTTAGGGCAATAAATGAACGAGCCTGAACACAAACCACAAAGTCATCCTCCATCTCGTTGCTGTCATTTTTATTTGGGATAAATTAGCTTTGGCTTGGGAAAACCATCCCTCAGTGATGCCTGGGCATACATTGCACCCTGATAGTAGAAACACTTCATTTATATCCATAAACATTACTCATTTCATCTCCAGTGTAAAATAATTCACAATTAAACCAGCCATTTTCATTCATTTTTAAGCCTGGCGTGACTAGCAGTGCTCAAAACAGCAAAAAAAAAAATGTTTATCATCCATTGTAGTCAGGAGTATCACCTAATTAAGTGTAAATGAACACTGGTGCTGATGCTGTGTTATCACGTATCTACACTTTGACATTCAGTCACATTCATTGATTATTATTTCCCATGTGTCATGTCATGGCAATATACAGTACGAGGTATTCAACTAAAATTCTACTTATAGAAAATTCCTTGCTTACAAATGTCCAGAAAAGTAACTAACATGACTGAATGTTAGTGCCAAGGACTCTGAACAGATGAGACACATCCAATGTAGTTGTCTTTAAGCATTATGTTTTCAGTGTCTAGTTTTTTAAACATTCCACATTGTCAGTTTGCTAATCGCAGACGAGAGAGGGGAAATAACATGAAACGTGAAATCTGTGAAAACCTGGTAGCTAAACTCTGGTCGGATGGGCTGCCTTCAGCTATATAATTTATCATTTATAATTAATGCATGTGATCTGAGCAATGTGATTCAAGTACTCTCCTCGGTCTGCGGAAATACTTTGCCTGGTCCGCATCCAAACGGCGATCTGCAAGTTTTGAATGCTTCACTGCTTTCCCTTAGAGAAAAGTCACCCAAACTCCTCATGTGAATTTTTACACATTGCTTGTAGACACATCTAATGTCGTGTGTCACAAAATTTGTAGTCTGTGGACCTTTCATGTGTAGATCATATGGTTTTCATTTTCCACATATGATTGTCACACATGATTCATTTCATTTGTCCCATGTAGGTCATGTGGTTTTATTTCCTGCATGCAATGACATATTACATCTACTTTTGCTAAAGTGACTTACAAGAAAAAAAAAAAAAAAAAGTGAAACTCCAACTAATTTATGAATCCTTGCAGACATGGTTTGGAAAAGTCTATCAAAGAGTCAACATTTCCAGATATAATGATCCTAATGCTAACACTGAAAACAGCGCTGCCCCAACAGCATTTAATATCTTTAATAACACTGATGCCGACCAAGCAGCGTGTACAAGATTAAAGGATAAATAGTCTCAGTTATACCTAGGTCATTATGATCAATTTCAGTGTGTGTACTGTACGTATCATCATTTACCCCAATCAGCATCCTGCCTTTGAAGTCAGCCTGCTGAAAATGAGCAACGAAACAACAACGATTATCAAGATTACCTTCATTTGTGGCACATTTACGCTGCACTTTTCTCAGCGCTACAGATGGAAGAGGCAAATCAGAACAGGTCTCTAAATGAACTGGGCCAGGGGATGGAGATTTGTCTGATGGATAGCAATGCTACAGTATGTTTAATGGCTTGTCTTGCAGAGAGAGAGGGAACCTGACAGGTCAGAGAAACCTGCAGGCTAATAATCGAGCATTACAGTACGGTCTGTACGTGCCCCTAGCTCTCAGCGGTTTTAAACGTGCTAAAAATAAAACCTAGTGCAAAGAAGGACACATACACTGTCTCATTATGTCCTCCTCATCAACGTTGATGCCTCTGTGCCGTGATGTGAAGCGTAGCTTCTAGACAGGCGGCGTTTGACGATGGTCAGGACCGAGGTTCAAAGCGAATATGTGTCACCGGTGACAGGGTGAAGTAAACAGAACAGTAACGACGGCACCGGTGGCGTGCATCAGTGAGACACAAGTCTGTTCAAATGCTGTGATGTAGACGTAGAGTGTAGTGTTAGGAGTGTGTGGTGTTATTATTTCTTTCTAGAAGTTCCGGATTAGAGCTCAGCACAGTAAATGATGGAGTCTTAAACGAGTATTCACTGAACCTCCTCTCCTTTTCATTGATATCTCTTTGTAGTTTTATCACTCATATCCCTTCTCTCATTTTCCCTGGCTGTCATTCTTTTCCTCTCTCCCTCTCTCTCAGGGTGAACAGGTGCTAGTGGACAGGCAGGGAGACAGAGAGAGTAATTGAGGCTGAGTCTGACCTTGATGAAGAAGGTCGAGCCAGCAGCAGGCGAATGCACCGTCAGCGCTTTGCATATTCTAAATCAGACGACACAATATCTGTAATAGTGCGAAACCCACAGGGAATCAGAGATGAGCTTCTCTGCCCATCCCCTCGCCTCCTACCCTCTCTTCCTCCGTTCTCCTGATCCATCCATCCGCCCACGCATCCATGACCTCTCCCTTAACAATTGACTTTCATTGTCCTCAAATCAGTGTAGTTCAAGTCTGCGAGTGCAGCAACAGAGGCAGCATGTAGACACTTTTCCTGCTCCCGGCTTCTCAACCCAGTTCATTACCCACCAATGCATCATGTCTTTAAATGAGTCATTATTTTTCATCCATTTGCCTTTTTCTCTCCTTTTTTTTTCTTGCAAACAAGCTTTCAAACCTAAAGCCTAAGATTAAAAGCAATGATAAAACCCACTGAATAATGAATTGTTTTATTATGCAAAGCCCTTGGTAACACGAAATAACCGCCTTTACAAGGACATTTGATGATTTTCGACTAGCTTTACCTCTCTATTTTATTTTCAATCAAATGATAAACCATTTTTAATGTATGTCAAGCAATGTCAGTATTAAGATGGGGAATCCGGTCGACATGTTGTCCAAAGGTCACAGTTAGCTATTAAGGACTATCACCTAGAGGAGAATTTCATGGGAAAACATTGTTCCTCTCTGATGAACTTGTAAATATGTTTGTAAATATGTCACAGCAATAATACGACACTGCATGTGAAAAAGAAAAACCTGATCCGTTTGCGTTTCCTCTTTTCTTAGAAATTTTTTGGCATTGTATACACTGGTACCAGTAAAAGCCTGGACAGAAAACACAAAATCAGGGACACACCTTCTTTAGCTAATTATCTGCTGTCGGCTGCATTGACCAGTTGTTGTCAATATGGGATCATTTTCTGTATTAGGAGATCTGTTGATGTTCTCTCTCTTTCTGTTTTTTTTTCCTTCTGTCTTTTGTCTAAGTGCCCAGCTTGGCTGTGCAGTAATGAAAAGTGCCAAAAAATAAAAAAGTATAATTTCCATAACAAAAGCCTTCGACTTATGGCGGCCTTCTCACAAGCCACCATATGGTCCTCAAGCGACAGAATTTAGATTTTCACTCTTCTTTCTTACTCTCCCCACACTCTCTTACTCTCTCCTTTTTTCAGAACATAGGGAAAAATGTTAAGCCATGACTGAGAATGAGTGGTTTTGATTTTTTCTTGTTTTCCTTTGTACCACTGTTATTAGAAGTGGGGATAATACTGGTGATGACGATGATGATAATGACAATAATAAAACCAATAGCACAAACGTTCTAAAGTGTCTTGTCATTATGTTTGTAGTTTTAAAGTCTTGTTCTATTTATTTGATTTATGATGTATATATCAGTATACATTGCTGTGAAAAAGTATTCTGATTTCTTCTGTTTTTGTGCATATCTCATGCTAAACAGTTTTAGACCTTCATACGAAATACAACATAAAACAAAGGCAATATGATTAAACACACAATACAGTTATTATTATTATTATTTTTTTTAATTGAAGCAAAAAAAAAAAAGTTATCCAACACCTATCGCCAATATGAAAAACTAATTGCTACCTTTATCAGCAATAACTGCAACCAAACGCTTACGGTAACTGGAGATCAGTCTTTCAAAGCGCTGTGGTGGAATTTTGGCCCACTTTTCTTTGCAGAACTGCTTGAGTTCAGCCACACTGGAGGGTTTTCGAGCATGAACCATGCCTGTTAAAGGTCCTGCTACAGCATCTCAATTGGTTCAGGTCAGGACTTTGACAAGGCCACTCCAAACCTTTAACTTAGCATTTTTTTTTTTTTTTTTTTAGCTATTCAGGGGTGGAGTTGCTTTGGATCATTGTATGTATACAGGATGTAATAATGCCATACAGCTAAGTGCAATATTTAATATTATTGCTACTTTGTGCATTTTTTACATTTTTTAACTGCACTGCACATTACTCTTGACACACTGCCAAGCTGGGACAACTGAATTTCCCTTTGCTAAGCACTAAGTGGGGAATAAAAAAATTGGGATGTGTTGTCATTGGCAAATAATCAATGTTGGGGTGGTGTGATGGAGCCGTACATGAAGCGGAGTTCCTGTTATCATCCTAAAGTTTAATATTTTCCAAGAACAATATATTCTGCTGTGTTTTATTCCTCTTATACTACAGCAGTTTGCCAATGATGACATTTTTCATGAATTAAATAACACATGTCTTATATTTATACATTCATAGTTACATTTAATTTTGTGGAACATCCTTAAAAATGAGCTCCTGCCATTACTTACATTATAACAGCTACTGTATAAACACATTTCCTCACCACCATCTAATTGTTTCTCTTTCTTGAAGTTAATAATAACACTAATACTAATACTAATAATATTACTACTACTACTACTACTACTATTACTACTACTACTACTACTACTGCTGCTGCTGTTTCTACTACTGCTGCTACTACTACTATTTCTACTACTACTACTGCTGCTACTACTACTACTACCACTTCTTCTACTACTACTACTACTATTACTACCACTACTACTACTGCTGCTACTACTATCACTACTACTGCTGCTGCTACTATTATTACTACTACTACTACTACTACTGCTGCTGCTGCTACTACTATTACTACTACTACTACTACTGCTGCTGCTACTACTATTACTACTACTACTACTACTACTACTACTGCTGCTGCTACTACTATTACTACTACTACTACTACTACTACTACTACTACTGCTGCTGCTGCTACTACTACTACTCCTACTACTATTACTACTACTACTGCTACTACTACTACTACTACTACTACTACTACTACTGCTGCTACTACTATTACTACTACTGCTGCTACTACTACTATTACTACTACTACTACTACTACTACTACTACTGCTACTACTGCTGCTACTTCTACTACTGCTGCTGCTACTACTATTACTACTACTGCTGCTGCTGCTACTACTACTTCTAATGCTGCTGCTGCTGCTACTACTATTACTACTACTACTGCTGCTACTACTACTGCTGCTGCTACTACTATTAGTACTACTACTACTACTACTATTACTACTACTACTACTGCTGCTACTACTACTGCTACTACTATTACTACTACTGCTGCTGCTACTACTACAACTACTACTGCTGCTACTACTACTACTACTGCTGCTGCTACTACTATTACTACTACTACTACTATTACTATTACTACTACTGCTGCTGCTACTACTACTACTACTACTGCTGCTACTACTACTACTACTGCTGCTGCTACTACTACTACTACTGCTGCTGCTACTACTATTACTACTACTACTACTACTACTACTATTACTACTACTATTACTACTACTACTACTACTACTACTACTACTACTACTACTAATAATAATAATAATAAAATGCAGCTTATCATGTTACAGAGAAACCGGAAGTATAACGCCCTCCATCCTTCAAACTTTCTCTTGATGGAAAACTTAAATTTACAGCTTTACCTCTGACTGACACTGGAGACTCCTTCCAAAAATGCTAAATAAACATCTTCTCACAGACAACGTCACCATATCAATAGATGTTTTTATGTGGAGTGTCTGTCATACATCTCCTTGTGCAAGTTGTTATTATAGAGACCATGATAATATCAACCTTGAAGCCGGAACTATGGTCAGAGCTGCTGTTATTTAAAATTAAACAACACCTTCTGACCAAACAGAATCAACAGCGCTGTAGTATAATATAGTTTATATTATCTTCTTTACCCTATCATAGGTAAGTCAAGACTGTCATGTGTCATACTGTGCATGTACTTTTTTCATCTCAATATAAGGCACCACCTCATAGATTTAGATTCATTTATATTCATTGACTTCCTGCCCCACTTCCCATAAACACCCCTGTCTCACTGTTAGGAGCAATTTAATACCAGTGACTTGTAGGTCAGGCTGCTAAGAGGCTATTAAGGGGACATTCTCTATGCATTAATACGGCCCTGCCACACAGTCATGCTTCCTGTGATAGACATGCAATCACAGAGCAGGTATTCGTCCTGACAGCACAAATACATCTGACATGTGAGGAAAAAGTGGCTCTTGAGTGCTGATCCAGGACACGCCGTCCCTGCGTGAGTTATCCCGTGATCCATTATAACAGACTGTAATCCATTATGCAGGACTGCTTTCAGATCAGTGCCAGCAAACACGGTGGGAACAGCATGAATTTGAAGGCACAAGCATCTGTTCTGGTGCTGTTATTGATGATTCTTAATGATTAAAATTTAATGGAACATTGATTTTATGCTGGACCAGAGTGTTTTCCTGAGGTGGGGTGTGAAGAAAAAAGAGAGAATTGAGTAAAACTGAATTATGAGCAGCGTGAGCAGGATTATCATAGCAAGTGGGGTTCAATCACAGCCTCCTTCAGTGTCCTACAGCTGCTGAATCCTGAGAGAGAGAGAGAGAGAGAGAGAGAGAGAGAGAGAGAGAGAGAGAGAGAGAGAGAGAGAGAGGAGAAGAGGCTTTATTACTCATTGATTTACCACCTCATGCCTAAAATATTCACATGAAATACTTACAAGAAGATACTTGCTGTATCTTCTGCATTTCTGAAAGGACATACAAGCATCAATATCCATAAATAAACTACACACAAATGACATTGATTATAATTTCTATAATTAAATATGTTTGTAATTTATTTTAATTTATGTCTGTTAGTCATAATTGCCACTGTGTAATGATTTATAGCCTAATTTTTCGAGGCAGCTATGAGGCTGATTTTGAAGAATAACACTTTCCACTTGACCATGTAACATTTAGCAATAAACGGCTTCTAGAGTTAATTATTCAGAATATTGCAGGATATTGCTCAACGAACAGAAGATTGGGCACAAATGAAATGAAATAATAAGCAGATGTGTAGTAGGGTTTTTTTTTAGTAATTGATTTATGATGTGCTCATGCAAGGAGATTTACGACCAGATGCTGCACTCTCAGAATAAAAAAAAAAGAAACAAATTGTGCGCATATACAGTGCCCTCCACTAATATTGGCACCCTTGGTAAATATAAGCAAAGACGGCTGTGTAAAATTGTCTTTATTGTTTAACCTTTTGATCTTTTGTTAAAAAGTTTGCAATATTTTCCCAATCTTTCTTGCAAAAACATTCTAGATCGAGCAAATTGTAAGGGCATCTCCTGTGCACAATCCACTTCAGATCACCCCATAGATTTCTGATTGGATTCAGGGCTGGGCTTTGGCTAGGCCACTCAAAAACTTTTATCTTCTTTTGGTTAGGCCATACCTTTGTTGATTTGGATGTATGCTTTGGGTCATTGTTGTACTGAAAGAAAAGAAATTCCTTTTCAACTTCAGCTTAGTAGCAGACACCTGAATGTTTTGTACTAAAATCAGCTGGTATTTGTGTCTATTAATGATTCCCTCCACCTTGATAAAACATGCAGTTCTGGCTGAAGAAAAGCAGCCCCAAAGCATAATGCTGCCACCATCATGCTTCAGCATGAGTATGGAGGTCTTTTGTTCTTTTGCGCAAACATATCTTTTGGAATGATGGAATTGTCATACCTTTTGCATTAGACCATAATGCATTTTTCCACATGGTTTGGGTGTTTTACTTGGGCTTGAATGTTTTTTTTTTTTTTTATGAGAATGGGCTTCCATCTAGCCCAGACATGTGAAGAATAGGATATATTGTTATCACATGCAGAGATAAATCAGTACTTTCAGATATTTCTCAGATATACTCAGATATGTCTGCAGCTCATTTAATGTTGCCATTGGTCTCTTGGCAGTCTCCCTGGTAAGTTTTTGTCTTGTCCTTTTGTACATTTTTGAGGGACCCACTTTATGTTTAAGGGGTGATATATTTTTGGGTTTTGTTCCATTGACTCAAGTTTAAGGTTAACAAAACCCCCAGTGCATGCTGACATGTCTGATTAAAAGATATAATAATGAAAAAACAACATCTAATACTGCATAAATGTTTATTTCCTGTTTGGTTTGTCCCCTGTAAATGCTATCTTACAGGGTGGAAGTCTTTATAAAAAGCCATTAAAGGATAAATTATTAATAAGGTCTGCAATATTGAATACTCAACAGTGAGATGCTGAGTTGACAGAGGAGAGCCTGACCCAGCATAAACCTGTGCAGCATGGTAACTGTGAGAACATGGAGTGGATGGATGGTTCTGATACTATGCTTACAAGAGGAGAGCCATTAGTGAGTCCAAAGAATGTCAAAAGAAAGTGTTAATAAGAAAGTAACCATCTAAACTAAAATTGAAACGTTTCAATCACATAACATTCCTTGATTACAAATCTCCAGGTTAACAACTAACCTGATTGAATGGCAAAAATAGTTTGTAATACTTAACCATTTGTGATCAGTTTATGGCTATACATATGACAAGTCATCATGATTTGTTAACACTTTTTTACTAGCGTTATGGACTCTGAACAGAAGGGAAATATCTTTTTTTCAATTTGATGCACAGATAATCAATGCAATAATCTTTAGACATTCTGTTTTCATCAAAATGTATTGTTTTATTTATTTATTTATTATCATTATTTTTTACTATCATGTCATTAGTTCACTACTCAGACCTGAGAGGGTAAATAATATGAAAAGTCTATGAAAATGTTCCCATATATGAACTAATATCTCTAGCTCTTTAGCAGGTCTCTGGTCTGATGAGTTCCTTCACCTATATAATTTACATATAGTAAATGCATGTGAATTTGCTACAGAAGCAGTGCTAGTTCATGTATAGAAAACTACAATTGCTATACTGTAGCCATTTTTAAAAATATATTTATTTGCTCTGCTCTGCCTGTATTTTTTCAGGTACTCAGTTCAGTCAGTTGAAAAACTTTGCTGGGTCCACATCTGGACTGTAGCTGTGCTCAACAGCAATCATTCATTAGCCTCTTATGAGTGTCAGACTGTGCTTTGCTTCATTAGGATGCCCTCTGCTGGTGAAGGTTGTGTTCCTTTACACATTCACTGGACGTGTGTACAGAAAACATTTTTTTTCAGAGACCAGTTTTTTTTCTGCTCCCACTCCATATACCTGAAACATGTAATCACCAGCATGTGCTCTCCCTTACAAATCAGAATTCATATAAAGTATGTTCATGTACAGCACACTGGGATGGCTCTGTATCTGAGAGTGTATATTTCAGATGGATTACACTTGTCACTAGGAATTTCCTTTATTTCATTTACTACCATTTGTAGATTATTGAGCCTGAACAAGTTCGGCACATAAAATACACATTTACATTGACTCTTTCCCTCAGGCCTGCAACCTACAAACTATACTTGAACTTATAAAGTATTGGGAAAGCCCTTAAACCAAGGCAAAACATCAAGAGGACATTGATAAGCTTGATTTTGATGTAAAAGGAGTACTGAAACACAGGCAGAGGCTAAATCTGAAACCACAACTCCACCGTATTATATAGAAAATGGCAAAATAGTCAAAAGTGGTATTGAGTAATTTGGGACAAAGACCTTGCATAACGGAACAGGGTAAACTTATGGAATGTTCATTAAAGTAGGACTGTGCATATTCTGTATCTTTTTTTTCTGACTTGCCTACACATATGGGCACAGAGTTTAAGTTTTAATTATCAGCTCAGCTTTTAATAATGAAACAGTGAACAGTGCTCTGGACACGATCCATTTGGAACATTTCTTTGGACAGAGTAATAATGAACAATATACAAAGGCTTGGTTGGAGCATGTTTTGGCAGAAGGAAGGAGTACACTGTAGTAGTTCTTTTAATCCTGGGCAAAGGAGTGGTGAAGTGCTGTATCTGCTGGTTTGAACAAGGCTGTAGCCGCCCAGGTAATTTAAAGTTCACTGAACTTTTTTGAACATTATGTCTGAACATCATGTTTCTTGGAATCTTGGGTACAAAAACTGTTCCGTTGGTCATGTTTGCACAGTGTCCTCATTTTTACACAACCCCAATTCCGAAAAAGTTGGGACAGTATGGAAAATGCAAACAAACAAACAAACAAAAAGAGTAATCTGATCATTCAACTCACCCTGTACTATATTGAAAACACATTATTAACACATTATTTGAGGTTTTACTTTGTGAAATTTATTTATTTTTGAAAATATACACTAATTTCAAATCTGATGACTGCACCACACTCCAAAAACGTTGAGACAGTAGACTGTTTACCACTGTGCAACATCATCTTTTCTTTTAATAATACTTTCAAAACATGCTGAAGACACCAGCTGGTTAAGTTTAGCGAGCGGAGTTTTTCCACATTAATCCATTATGCATTTCTTCAGCTGCACAACTGTACAGGACCTTCATGCTTCATAATGCGCCACACGTCGTCAATCTGAGACAGGTCAGGACTGCAGGCAGGCTATGCTAGCACCCGCACTCTCTGCTTACACAACTATACGCTTGTAATCCAGGCAGAATTTGGTTTGGCGTTGTCCTGCTCTGGATGGCAGCATATGTTGCTCCAAAATGTGTACATATCTTTCTGCATTAATGCTGCCCTCACAGATGTGCAAGTTACCCATGCCATGGGCACTGACACCCTATACCATGACAGAAGCTGGCTTTTGGACCTGACACTGATAACAGCTTGGATGATGCTTTTCCTCTTTGGCCTGGAAAACACAATGGCTGTTTTGTCCAAAAACTATTTGAAATGTTGACCCAGTCGGACCACAAAACATGATTCCACTGTGCAATTGTCCATCTCAGATGACACTGAGCCCAGAGAACTCGGCAGCGCTTCTGGACAGTGTTGATGTACGGCTTCGGCTTTGCATAGTAAAGCCTTAACTTGCATCTGTGGATGCAACGGCGAATGGTGCTGACTGACAAAGGTTTACCAAAGTATTCCCGAGCCCATGTCAGGATATCCACTACAGATTCATGACGGTTTTTAAGACAGTGAAGTATGAGGGAATGGAGATCATGCGCATTCAGAAGTGATTTTTGCGCACCGAGATTTGACCAGATTCCTTGAATCTTTTAATTATATTGTGTACTGTAGGAGGTGAAATGCCCAAAATCCTACCGATTTGTCTTTGGGGAATGTTCTCAAAGTGTTTCTTATTATTCACTGACACATATGTTGTCAGACTGACGAGCCTCGACCCATCCTTGCTCTTGAAGGACTAGGCCTTTTTTTTGGAGGCTCCTTATATACTATGATTAGACGATTGCCTCACCTGTTTCACATCACCACCATATTTCAGCTTGTCACATCGCTAATTTGTCCTTAATTGTCCCTGTTCCAACTTTTTTGGAATGTGTTGCATGCATAAATTTCGAAATAAACATTTCTCTTCAAAAAACTATGCAGTTGATTAGGTAAAACATCAAATACCTTGTCTTTATACCATTCTGTTTAAATACAAGTCAAAGAACATTTACAAATCACTCCTCTTTGTTTTTATTAGCTTTTTCCGTACTGTCCCAACCTTTTCAGAATTGGGGTTGTATAATGTTTTAACATTCCTACAACTAAAATTATTTCCATAATGTTGTGTGAGTAACATTCCACAAACATTGTGAAGCAAACTTGATGATAGCAGATTTTAAAAAAATAAAATTGGCAACATGTTTCTTTTGAAACCTGTCAAATTCAAATAACATTCTCATTTTAATTGGCCTTGTGCACAGGTTAAGAAAAAGAATTGCTCTGTAGCTGACAAAACAACAATAGTAGTGGTAAAGTAAAACTACTTTTAAATGATGGCAAAACCATTCATTCATTCCTTTATCTTCAGTAACTGCTTTATTCTAAGGGTTATGGTGGATCTGGAGCCTCCCTCGATGGGACTCGTGTACATTGCAGAAAATATTAGAATATTGGGGAATAATCTAAAAAGTAAAAGTGGATAAGGCTATACATGTCATTCCAGTATAATTTATACACCTAAGTAAGAAGTCTTGTTGTTGTATGACAAAAAGCAACTTTGTTAGTAAGTGACTCAATGGCATTATAGACTTGTATTAGATATCTGCAAATCTTCCTCCTTTTTTCAGTAAGTCAGGCTCTGTGCAAACAGCTCCAAAGAACTAGAAAGCAAAGAGAACGTTCCAATCTAATCTGTACTCAAGCTTCAGCCACAGAACCCTTTAAACCCTTGGCTGCCTTTTCATTCAGTTTTTTTTTTTTTTTAATTTTAATTTTCTGCAGTTTCCAGACACTGCTATTAAATACACACTTATTTTAGAGTCGACAGTGTGTCTTGGTCTTGGTGCAGAACTACAGAGACAGAACGAGCACCACAGCCTCATTAAAAGGCTTCTCTTCTGTGTAGCGTTTCATCGCCTGTGACGGCCAGGCTCTTTAGCTGGCTGTGTTTGATGTTTTGCGTTGTTTGTGTGCAAGCCCATCTGCTTGGTCCTCTCTCCGCTGGCAGGAGGTCCACGTTCCCCTTCTGCTGCTCCACTGAAGCACTGTCAGGGTGTTCGGAAATCCGAGCACCACACTCTTCATCAGCCATCCATGGAGCAAAGTCAAAGAGAGTGGTTGGACAAAGAACGGGCACGTTTCTACTATAGAGCAATTTTAAAGGAGTTGGGAGGGGACGAGGTGGCTTGGTGTTTTGGAATGAAAATCATCATAAAATGCTGAAGTAGGAATTAATATTTCTTTTGTTGTTTGACTCTGCATCAATAATTGTTCCTGAGCTTTCCATGCAGGTAATTTAAAGTGAATTTACAAAAGACACTTAAAGTCAAGCAGAAGGCAAATGCAGAGTAATAAGTTCCAAGCATTAGTTTGCTGTGGGAGTTAAAAAAAAAAAAAAATCTGTCTAAGGACAATTTTATAACCTTTGCCCTGATAAAACCTTGGAGAAAATAAGTATTAATAAGTATTGTGAATGGAAACAAGTCTGAAGAAATGCATTAACATCTACTACAACAATTTATTAACATTATATAATTACACATTAAAAGAGCACGCGTTTTATATGAACATTTGTATTTTTTGTGTTTAAAAATAATTTTTTAATTATGAAGTATTTTTGAATGACAAAACAATATAATCAGTGCTGATTGGTGTAAACGCTCTAGAAAGGCTAAGCCCTTCCTCAATTTAAGGACAAAATACATAAAAACAAGAGTCTGATTCATCTTATTTGCTGTTTAAAATGCCATAAAGTGGATTATTTTTTGCTTTTGTGCAACCAATTGCAAAAGCACCACCAATGTCCTAAAGAAAACATACTATATACAGAATGGTTGTGGCTGAGGCTGATTTCTTTCTATCCCAGATTGTAGATTCACACAGCTTATTGTTGGGTGTCATGTCAAGTAATTACACTTGGTGAAATGCCCCATAGAATTATTCAAACCCAATTTGCTGACTCATCTGCAGTGAATGAGATGGAGCATGCTCTCAATCATTGATTTTTCAAAATGCTTTTGGAGAAACTACAAGGAAATAGATAGTAAATGGAGCTAAATTCATCTTCCATAAATTGTAAATGGGGTTAAGTGAGCACTGTCCAATCAATGTAAAGCAGTAAGTTTAATGTGCTGAATAAAAGAGCTGTACAATGGCAAGTGCTGCATTTCTGTTTACCATACCGCTGCACAGTATGATTATGGACTTGAAACACTAGTCTGTCTTTCAGTGAGCGTGTTCTTATATTGCATTATATTGCATTATAGGTTTATACCCATAATGAGGCGCCATGCAAGGTTAATTTTTTTTTGCCCTCCTATTCAATATTGTGACAAGGCATCATGGAATATCCAAATTTCATTGACTACATTTACAAACACACCAATATTTCAATATTAATTGTAATTTGGGAATATTCTAATTAGTATTGAGTTCAGTACACACACACACACACACACACACACACACACACATATATATATATATATATATATATATATATATATATATATATATATATATATATATATATATATATACAAAGCAACCATCTTGTGCTTGTTTGTTTTGCATTTCAAACAAAGGGCCCTTGAACTTCCATGTTTCTCTACCCTACATGCCATGTAAAAACAGTGATCTGTGGTCAGTCCTTTTTGCATGTCAGTAAACAACAAAGCGAGACTTTCTGTTAATAGTCAGAAGTGAGGCTTTAGAGACGACAATCGAGGTAGCATTTGCAGTTTACAGAAACATAGATTCTGATGTGTGTTTGATTAGAAAAATGTCAAATTCCTGAGCTAAAACCTAACATGATATAAGTGTAGTTTCACCAGGGACCTAGACACAAAACATCTTCCTACACTTTATTATATGTGCCTGTGCAAACACATTCATTCTCACACACAATGTCATTGCCAAGCTGTCAAGGTGGCAATCCTGTTTGCCAGTATAGTACAGCAGACCTGTCATATTCAGTATTGGGGGTGGGTGATAAGGAAAAATCAACAGTTTGTGAGATTTATATGCTCGATACAACACAATCACAGGTTTTAGTATCAAAGCACCAATATCCTGGGAATATTGGGCATAAAGTGGGAGAATTCACCTTGAATGAAACAGCAGTTAAATGCAGGGCACCATTCATACATTCACACACTCATTCACACATACGTGCAATTTAGTGTAGCCAATCTGCCTACTTGCCTGTATTTGGGAGGCTGGAGGAAACTGGAGAACCTGGGGAAAACCCAGCACATGGAGAATATGCAAAACTCCACACTCAATAACCCAAACTTTGGGTTGAATCAGACACCCTGAGCTGCTACCTGTTGCACCAATGTGCTGCCCTCAGTCGGTACATTTTGCAGAGTTTTTTTTGTTATTTTTACAGCCAAAAATGCTTGATTTTGCTTGATTTCAAAATTTGGGATGCAAATAATTTTTTGTGCTTTTTTTTTTTTTTTTGCAGAAAACTCCTGGAAAACTACTTACAAAATTGCAATTGCACAAAATTGTTTTGAATGGTCTTTCACAGTGATGTTTGTTGGTAAATGTGACCCTTTAGCTGTACTCATGTTTGTGAATCAAAGAGGGCTTTAGCTGAATGGTGTTGTGATGACGTCACATGACACGCCTTGGCTAAAATCTGCGGAAAATCTGCTGTAATTTGGATAAATTGCAAGCTCCTCTGAATATTGCGGAGTTTGCTTGATTTTGCATTCATTTCTGTGATCGCAAAATGGCAAAACTCTAGAGGGACTGACCAATAAAACATGTTCCATATTTTGTTAGTTGTTAGATGTTCAACTTTTAAGAGCACTAACACTTGATGATACACCTGACACCCAGTAGAGTGTCATGAAGTTACTACATCAATATTGTGTCGTAATGTCATCTGGCCCTTTTCAGCATATCGGAGAAGTTCATTTTGCATGGTAATCTCGGCTTAATACTAGAAAGATAGAATGTTAACTAAACATTGTTTATGGGACTGAATTCATTTTCCATCTAAAGAAATATCTATAGTTTTAATTTAATTTATTGTATGAATCACTTTTATCATATTAATTAACCATTAGGACCTAATCACGGATGTGTTTATTATATTCTACTATCCTGATCTAACACATTTGACCAATATCACAAAGCGCTTCAGAATTATCAGATTAATCATGAGTGATGGCTGATGATAAAAGTGTGCAAATTGTAGCAGAACTAACAATGAAAGGATCAAACAAATGGTCTTTGTCTAAATCACATTGTCATTGAAAATTCCTCACTGAAAAATGAATTTATAAATATAAAATGAGTCCAGGAATTTGATTCAAAACCCAGTATCATGTAAAAAGAGTAGCAGGCCCTACTGCAGGACAAATCATCCGTGACAGACTGTCACCAAACCCCTATAAAAATCCATTCCAATTGCCTCTCACTGCATTTACATTGCATAATCTAATGGAAAGTGCTCCTTGCTATCATCATCACTTTAAATGCACAGAAATGCATTTGGATGTATGGAGGAGGCGAGGCTGCGAGAGTACGAAAGTCAGAGTGAAAGAATGAGATATAAATAAAAATAGCTGGTGTGTCTAGCGACAGGCACTTGGCAGGTAATTTTCTACAGTAGCTCCACTCACTCGAGTCTCGTGGGAGTCAAATCTAATATTAACAGCTAATTATCATGTGTGAGCTACCCCTCTACGACCTAGTGTAATACACACCCCCACACCCTGTCAAAATACAGACATGAGGAATGCCAGTGTGATTAGGATGACAGACTTGTGATTTTCAGACTTGTTGGGATTGACAGCGCTTGCCTAATGATGATGTACATTCTCCTTAAAGGGAAGTGTGTCAGTGCATGGCTGACAGCCCAGACTGGAAAAGGTTGTCATCATTTTCTAGCTCGAACCACTAAACAAGGCTCTGAAAACATGCGTTTTGTTGACCATTATTTGGTCATTATTATAATGAGGTGCTCATTTCTAACATTCCAAACATATATAGCTGTATATAATGACAGATTTTCTCTGTTAGATTTCATTGTCTGATTTGGAGACATATTTGATAAATAAATAGTAAATTGGAATAGCATTAATAATATTATGACACTAACAGAAAGAATGTGTCTTTTTGATGAGGACTGTCATGTAGAATTAAAATAAAACATGAATCTTTACTTGTCATTGTTTAAAGTTGTAATAAAATAAAAAATGTTCCAGAAAAAAAGGTTCCAGGTTCCAGAAACTGCACCATTACTATCACCCTCATGCTTCAGAATTTTATATATATATATATTTATATATATAAAACCTGGAACCTTTTCCTATACACACACACACACACACACACACACACACACACACACACACAGTGCTCTCCACAAATATTGGCACCCTTGGTAAATATGAGCAAAGAAGGTTGATACTCTGCTCTCATGAATATCAAACAATTGCAAACAAAACACAGGTTTATGCAAAAAAAAAAAGTTTAAATATGGGCATGCAACAATCATTGGCACCCTTTTGGTCAACACTTTGTGCTACCTCCATTTGCCAAGATAACAGCTCTGAGTCTTCTCCTATAACCTCTCTCCAGATCCTCCAAGTTTCGACGTTCATGCTGGTGGACTGTCCTCTTCGGTTCACCCCACAGATTTGCTATAGGTTTCAAGTCAGGGGACTGGGATGGCCAAGGCAGGACCTCAATTTTGTCATCAATAAACCATTTCTGTGTTGATTTTGATGTATGTTTTGGATCATTGTCCTGCTGGAAGATCCAACCATAGTAAATTTTAAGCTTTCTGACAGAGGCAGTCAGGCTTACATTTAATACCTATTGATATTTGATATTTGATGAGTCCATGATGCCACCACCAAATAAACCATGGGCATGAGGTACTTTTCCATATGGCAATGCCTCTGTGTTTGCCAAAACCACTGCTGGCATGATGGTCTATTTTGATTTCATCTGACCATAGAACCTGATCCCATTTGAAGCCCCGGTAGTGTCTGAAGACGCTTGAGTTTGTTTTTATTTTTTTCTTGAAATGCTTAGAAACAATTCGTGGTGATGTAGGTCACTTTGGATTGTAGTTTTGGAGACTTTCTGACCCGAAGATGCAACTAACTTCTGAAGTTCTCCAGCTGTGATCCTTGGAGATTTTTTGGCCACTAGAACCATCCTCTTCCCAGTGCATTGAGACAATATAGACACACATTCAATTCCATGTTGATTCATAACATTACCAGCTGATTGGAACTTCTTAATTATTGCCCTGATGGTGGAAATGGATATTTTCAATGCTTGTGCTATATTCTTATAGCCACTTCACATTTTGTGAAGCTCAACATTTTGCTGCACATCATAGCTATATTCCTTGGTCTTACACATTGTTATGAATAACTAAATGAATTTTGCTAAGGGAATTTTGCCTAGTATGTGTTATCTCATATTTATATCCCTGGTTGTCATGGTTGAACAATTTCCTGTTCCTAGTCACCCAGGTGTACTAAAAAAATTAAAAATATCAATGGGAATATACTTCAAATATATTTTTCTCATATGAATTCATAGGGGTGACAATAATTGTTGCACACCTATATTTAACAAAGATTTTTTTTGCTAAACCTGTGACAAACAACTGACACCAAACACATCACAAAGAGAAACTACTATTTTAAATTTTATATATATTTTTTAATTGAAAGCAAAATGTCTCAGCCAGAAATCCCTCGCATCCTCCCTGATACCATATTAGAAAAGCAGTGGGGCATTTGGCTTCAGGAAACAAATGGTCTGCAGCTCACTAGGGAGTACACAGCACATTGCAGCTTGAGACATACAAGATCGGTAACTTATCAGTCGCTTAGTGCTGGCTCTTATAAAGCATTGCACAGCATTAAAAGAAGATGCTGCAGCAAACTAAACTGAATTACACACAACCTGAGCCTGTCTTCCTTTTATGCATCAACATTCTTAATTGAATGACTAATCTTACTTGTTCTTATTTATAGATTTATGGTGGTTTGCTTTCTTTTAATATTAATAAGTTAATATTTTTGTTAATACCATTAATATGAAATGACTTAGTTTCATAAATTTATGTATGTAACTGAAATAAAGCAATTTAAACTTGACAGCATAATCCATGTATAAAAGTGTAATATTTACACCCACTCAGGAATATGAGCAGGATATGAACATTTTTCTGAAATTACAAGATTTTCTTGAATTCCAAATTTCTTGTGGAAATACTTGTACAAGCAATTTATGAATCAATCTGTTCATATCCAGCTTGATAAATGAATTTAACTGCTTAATTTGTTCTAAAAATGCATCTGAGAATCAAAATTCTTCAATTAATCTACATTTTATACAAAATTTAAAAGATGAGAAAGGACTATTTTGATGTGCTATTTTATCAGACAAACTTCCTCACATAAGTGAACTGATATTTATTATGCCCACTCATTACTCATCTCTTACTGTAATGCATAAATAAAACGAAAAGTGCAGTCCTGCGGTTTCACAGATCATTTAGACCTTACCCAAGCAAATGAGCATGAATGTAACCATGGAGATAGAGTTGAAAGATTTGCTTAAATGACTGTTTCAATAGACAATCTTTGCAAACTGTCTCAGTGTCACAGGTTGTATCTCAAATCAACCCACAGTCCTCTATGCAACAAAAGCAGATTTTAGGTGTACTTGAATACTGAGACACTTAATCCTCAATCGTTTGACAGATAAATGCAGATCAGATAAAAACAAAATGAACCTACATAGGAAAGAGTTGTGGTGTCAGGCTGTAAGAGCTGATTTGTGCTGCAGTAGCTGAACTGTATTTCAGTTTATGAACATAAGGGTCAGTTACATCAGGTGTATAATGGGTCACAGGTGTCTGAACTGTAAAAAGCCATATAATAATTAGCAATTTGGGCTGTAAAAAACCCCATTCCAACCATATTGTGGTGCAGCACCTTTAAATAGTGGGCGGTCATTTGCATACATGTGAGCCCCTGTGGCTAATGTTTAAAAACTCTTCTTGCTTAAAAAAACAGCTAAGGCCAGGTCTCCCAGGCTGGGAATTGTTGGCTCAGTTGTTAAGGCTTTGGGCTACTGATAGAAAGGTCACCAATTCAAATCTGAGCACTGTTGGGCCCTTGTGCAAGACCCTTAACACTAAACTACTTAGTTGTATCCTGTCTCAATTGTTACTGTGGATACAAGACAGCATCAGTCAAATGACGTAAATAATCTAGCTAGACCATTTAGATCATTTGGCCAGTTTGCCTCCCAGTCTGACCAGCCTGGTCTAGGCCAGTCATTTGGGCTAGTCAAATAACTTGAACCAGCCTGAATGGCTAGACCCAGACTGACCAAGTGATCTGGTCAACCTAACCAGATAGAACCAGCCAGATCAGCTGGAACCAGCTGACTTGTTAGAGCCAGCCTGTCACTGTCCACAGCCCTTAAACCTGACCAGTAGAACCAACTTGACCAACTAGAACCACCTGGCTGGTCCAAAACCCCTCTAAAACCACTGGCCCACATCAGTTAACCAGCTGAGGCTAGTAACAAGCTAAAACTAGCTTTTTTTTAACCAGAAATAATTTTCTAATCATTTAAAAAAAAAAAAAAAAAGAGATATGTTGTCTTTATGTCTGCCATCCAGTGGAAGTCTTGTGGGTTTTATTACCCACTCCAGTTTCCCTGGCCAGGTCAATTCTGCAGCTAACCACCAAGCCTACTGTGTGTACTGTAAATGTTTATGTTTGCTAATAAAAGAGCAAGTAAATTTTTTAAACGATACTACCTGGAAAAGCTTCTACCTCTGTGACTCCACAATGCCTAATGTGTAGTTTTTAAATTTTAGACCAAAAGCTACCCAAACATACCATCATATCTGAGAAATAGTCACAGTAAGGTTTAGTTGAGGCTGTGTTCTGGCAAGTGTAGGATGGTGCTCTAATGAGTTGTTCTACTTAAAAAAAGTGTACTTATAAGTCTTAATATTTTTTTTTGTGTTATTTTGTTTACTTTATTACAGTGAGCACTGTTTTAGGAACACTATACTAGTAATGGGTATTGCTCTCAAAGCAGCTTCAATTCTTCGTGGCATGGATTCCATAAGATGTTGGAAACATTCCTTTGAGATTCTGGTCCATGTTGACATGATTGCATCAGGCAATTCCTGCAGATTTTTCAGGTGACTATCATGCTGTGAATCTCCTGGTCTACTACATCCCAAAGTTGTTCTATTGGATTCAGATCTGGTGACTGGGAAGGCCAGTGAATAACACTGAACTCATTGTCATGTTCATGAAACCAGTTTGAGAAGACTTTTGCTTTGTAACATGGTGCATTATCATGCTGGAAGTAGCCATTAGAAGATGGGTAAATTGTGGCCATGGAGAGATGCACGTAGTCAGCAACAATACTCAAATAGCCTGTGGCATTCAAGTGATGATTGATTGGTATTAACAGGCCCAAAGTGTGCCAAGAAAACATTCCCCACACCATTACACCACCTCCACCAGTCTGGACTGTTGATGCAAGGCACGTTGGGTCCATGGAATCATGCTCTGGTGCAAAATTCTGACCCTACCATCTGTGAGCCTCAGCAGAAATTGAGATTCATCAGACCAGGCTATGTTTTTCCAGTCTTCAACTGTCCAGTTTTGGTGAGCATGTGTACAATACAGCCTCAGTTTTCTGTTCTTGGCTGTTATAGCCCATCTGCCTCAAAGTCTGACGTTTTGTGCATTCTGAGATGTTTTTCTGTTCACCACAATTGTACAGAGTGGTTATCTGAGTTACTGTAGCCTTTCTGTCGGCTCGAACCAGTCTGGCCATTCTCCTCTGACCTCTCTCATCAACAAGACATTTCCATCTGCAGAACTGCTGCTCAATGGATGTTGTTCTTTATTGCACCATTCTAAGTAAACTGTAGAGACTGTTGTCAGTGAAAATTCCAGGAAATCAGCAGCTATAGAAATACTCAGACCAGCCCTTTTGGCACCAACAATCATGCCACGTTCAAAATCACTGAGATCATAGTTTCCCCCCATTTTGATGGTTGATGTGAACATTACTAGAAGCTGCTGGCCTGTACCTGCATGACACACAACTGGCTGATTAGACGAATGAGTAGGTGTACTGTATACAGGTGTTCCTAATAAAGTGCTCAGTGAGAGTGCAACAACAAAACCCCTTGGTAGGACATCTCGATAGGCAGGACAATTTGTCAGAACACTAGCACTGGTTCCATCACTCTTTTATAAGAGCGCTTAACTTTGATTAAGTAGTAGGTTGACCTGTTATATATTACTGTATATTTATGGATATGCATTGCTAACATTGTGTTGAGTTTAATGACAACACAGTTAATATTAAACCTTACTGATGTACCATTTGCTGAATGAAGTAGCAGGTAAGACAGGACTGAAACAGAAACATAGTCCATAGAAATTGGTATCATAGAAGGAACTTTCTCGCCACCGTCTGGTAATCCGCTATAAAAGGTTATACATGAAGAAGTTTTCGTCCCTACATTATCAAGTGCATTCATGGACGTCATTACGACGCGAATATTTCAGTGTCATTTGATCATTTCTACAGAAATTAAACTCTTATTTACTATACAGTTCAAAGCTGTCGATTTGATGCGCATGCGCAGTGCGGCGTCAAAACTTCCGGGTTTCTAGTTTATAAGGGAAGCGTTAGGCGTGATGCTGCAAACTTCTGCGTTTATTTACAGTAGTTTAACAGTTCATTTTCTACGACAGTTCGCTCTCAGCAGTCAGCACAGGATGGGAAGTTTAAAGAACGAAAACCGGTGCATTCATTCTGACAACGTTGAGGAAGTTCATAACATCCCAATGGATGTGATTATTCGACCCATTCCTCCAGTTCTAGATGAAGAGAAAGTTCAAAGCCTCATGGACACTATAAATGTAAGTTTACTGGCTTAATTGCCACTTCTATGTTGTATTTCAACAATAAAATATACTTTAAAACTATTAAAATGACACATATGCCGTGATATGACTTCAAAACAAAACAAACGCGAAAAGGGTATGTGGCTGATGTGAATAAACCCTGATAGGTAATATAATAGCTATATCTTGTATTGTGATGTACTGTTCATTTGAATTGAAATCTATATATGTATTCTCTCAGGAGACCTCAGACATCAGAGTTGTCCCTCCAATAGATGTGTTATGGATCACAGGAGAAAAGGGAGGTAATTATTACTACTCATTTGGGGGCTGCCATAGATTTGCTGCTTACCAGAGACTACAGATGAAATCCATCCCAGCCAAGATCATCAAATCCAACATTTCTGACCTGCGCACCTATCTGGGAGCTTCAACGCCCAATTTACAGTGACTGAAAGAGCCAGGGTATAGAGGACATGATTACCACATGCTAAGTAATGAATGAGTCATGAGGTTTAGACTGGGTGTCCATATCTACAGGAAGGTGACGCATGCAAATAGGTGTAAGAATGACGGGACAAGGAAGTTAACAAGTCTACGTATACATGTACATGTGTTTTCTTTCAAAACTATTTCCGTATGTCTTTGCCACGAATACATTGTGAGACAAATTTGAAGAAAATGTGTAGAATACAAGTTATACGATCAGTTATTTGACTTACTTTTGACAAAACCCAAAAACAATGTCAGTGGACGTATGTGGGAAAATATATGGGTGAAATTGATGTTTTGTAAATAAACATGGTCAACAAGGATTACTCCAGCATTTTTCAACTTAAGCTCTATCCACTGCAGTTATATTGTGTGCATGATCGTAATAGTTTAGAATCGGCACACATTTTCCCAAAGTGAGAGAACAAATAAACTGTTTACTAAAACGTAGTTATAATCCATCCCATCCCATCCATCCATTTTCCACACCCCTTATCCTACACTTGGTTGTGGGGAAACCTGGACCCTATCCCAAGGAGCAAGGCAGGGGACACCCTGGACAGTGCCAAACCATCGCAGGGAACACTTACACACTACGGACAGTGTGGAAATGCCAATCAGCCTATAACACATGTTGTTGGACTTGGGGAGGAAACCAGAGTACCCGGAGAAAAACAAGGAAAACACGCAAGCTCTGCACACAGGACGGAATCATGATTCAAACGCCCAATCCTGGTCGTGCGAGGCAACAGTGCTAACCACTAAGCCACCATACCTCCCAACATAGTTATAATGCTCTCTGTAAACATGTAACTGTATAATGCAAATTTAGAGTTTAATTTAGACTACAAGTGCTGTGCTCTTAACAGTAAAGGTCTTGGGTTGAAACAGCCATGAGAGAAAGTCATACCAAAGCTGTACTTATGAATTTTATCTAACTTTCCAACACTGGGGCACTACAATAAAAACAAATCTGGTTAACCTTTCCAAATTGTTTTGTTCTAAAAGTAGTTAATTTACAAATTCTTTGTTTAAAAAGCAACAACAAACGTATTATTTTTTAAAATTTATTTAACATGGGTAATCACATAATTACTACACATGCAGTAATTATATGCACTCTGTAGTGGTAGCACTGATATTCACCACGAGATGGTAGTATTGCTCTGTTTAGTGTAGATTCATTTTTTTTTTACAGATTAATGTTTGTTTTATAGTAAAATATTTAAATCATATTCATATGTGTAAATATAATTCAAGAGGAAACCAAAAAGCTGTAAAAATGTCACTTATGCCGATGCATTTGAAATGACTGAAGGACTCATTTTCTTGTTTCTGATGTCCATCGCACGTTTTGTATTGACTAAGGTGTTTTCCTACATACTAGTACAGCTTTGTCCCATCATGACCTGTTTTTCAAACTACAGTATCTTTAAAAAAAAATAAAATAAAAAATGACGTGTATTATATAGCAGCAGTCCTTAGACTTCTGGATTTCATATCCTGCTGCATTCACAAATCACTTCAGACATGTCAAGGTACGAATGCTCACACTATAACTCTGGACTATTTCCACCAAATTGAGTAGAGATGAGGAGATGGGGACACTTTTTCATTGACATGAAACTGGATCCAGTCATGAAGCGTACAGCTTTGACCTTTTCATGCAATGGATTTATTTCTTTTTTCTTCGTGATATAGGCTTCATTAAAGGCCAAAAGGACCAAGAATATGCAACAAACTACAGCTTTACATTAGTTACTGCATGCTTTTATCTGGGCTTTTAATAACAGACATTCCACAAAGCAGCTTTACTGAAATCTGGATGTAGATTTACATCCCTAATGTGCAAGCCAGAGAAGACAGTGGTAAGGAAAAACTTAAGACGACATGAGGAAGAAATCTGGAGAGGAGCAAGACTCAAAAGGGAACCTTCAGAGTGACACCAGATAGTGGGATTATAAATCATTACTCTTCTACAGCTGCATACTATTATGGGATGAATGGTTTTGCAGTACAATCATGTTGTGAATAGGAGTTCTGGGATGAGCACAGGACAGTCTTTATGATTACTGCAGCAGTTCTTAGGTAGAAATCTATAGTATTCAGGTGAGGTTGTCCACTGAAACGAGGGGAGAGACTTGAGCATACACGATTTTTGAGAAGTGGTGTCTTTGATGTGACCATGTGGGACCATGGAGCAGCAGAAGGTGACTCATAAGTACAGATGCTCCATGCAGGAGTAGTATTCCAATGAATCAGGCATGTGTAGAGGGCAAGATATACACCAAGTTTGCACATTGGAGCAGGATATGTCTGAGGTCATATGTCATGAGAACTCTGCTATGCACTTTTCTGTTCCAGACCATACACTGGACTGGACAGGGGGAAAAAAATGAGCACTGCAACTCTGATGATGTTAAAAGACTATATATAGACAGGTTTGGAGGCTGGACCCCAGATTCCCAGACTGCTGTGAGTTTGCAAAAGAAATGGTCTGTAAATGGGGGTTATTATTATTATTATTATTATTATTTTTAGCTTTATATTGGGTTTGTGAAGGAATACTGATGTAAATACTGATGGTATGCTGTGAATAGCAATTCTGATGTCATTACATGTTTAATGTTATACTATATCGATACAGACATCATCAGAAAAAATACCCCCACCCCAGGCATGTCACATCTCATAAAATATGCTTCAAGATACAAAACTGATGCAAAATAAATACAGAATGCTAACAGCAAAGTGGTATTGAACATTCTTCTCATTTTCCCAATCAAGGAATTTGTTCAATTATGTGTGGTTACCACAATTTATACTTTAATAAGAATAACACAATAATTTTTCTGATGACAGGCTTATCAGTCATTCATTTCATTATGTAATTTGCACCATTATTTGGCTGTTCATGATTACAAGGTATTTTATAAAAAAAAATGTAGCATACTACAAAATTAATACATATTCATATCTATAGTTTTTTTTTCTGTTCTATTGAATGAGACATTTGAAGACATTTGACCTTTTTCTCTGGGTGATACATGTGTTCCTAATGATAGGGTATATCCAATAAACTCTAAGGTGTGTGTGTGTGTGTGTGTGTGTGTGTGTGTGTGTGTGAGAGAGAGAGAGAGATGGAGAGAGAGAGAGACGTAGGCGTAGTGGACATGAGCACATGCAAAAGGAATCTTTCCAGAACTCAAGGTTCTTCCTTTGGCCCTTTTGGCCTTAGTTTACCTCTGTGTATGGCCTTCTTGGGAAAAAAAAGAATTCCTAATTAATGAAGCAGGATAATATAACCATGGCAGTTTTTATGATCAATATATAGTTTATCCCCCAATTATATCAACCTAATTGTTTTAAGTTTTGATAAAATCCTAATAAAAATATCATCACTTGATTTTTGGGCTTGATTAGCTAATAATTTGTGTATATAACAGCCCTAATTATTTTTTCAGATATCATATATGCTCAGCAAATGGTTCGTTTATTTAAATTCAAATGTCCTTCATCTATTTCCACGTAAAACCTGCTGATTATCCTGCAGACAAATTATGGATAATTCAAGCAGAAGTTGAGTGTTTTTGCAGGCAGATTTGGCGTGGCCTTTCTGCTCTGTTGTTTCTGGCAGTCTGTGTTATGGAATATTCAGCTTTAAACATTTAGCAGGAATTGTGAACTAGCCACAAACCGGAAAGTAAGTCAGTGGGAGATGAGTAAAGTTGTATAAATAATAAATTCTCAACAATAAAATACCTGCTGCTACTTAGACAGAGAACCTTCATTCTTCACTAATTACAAAACACAAGAAGACCAGAAGAACATCCTGGCCATAGGAGTTCATTATGTAACCATCACTTGTACAAAAATTGTACATGTGGTTTTATGTAACACCATGGTCCTGGAGGAACGTTGTTTCATTTCACTGTGTACTGTACCAGCTGAATATGGTTGAAATGACGTTGAAGCCACTTGACTTGATTTGACATTCCAAGTGACTGTGGTGTGTGATATGAATCAGATAGACCATCATTTCTGTATCAGTGATCAGTTAGTATTAGAATGGGCAAAAATAGTGACTCTGAATGTAGTCTCTGATTTGGGCTATAAGCCGTGGTACAGTACGTCTGATATCTTTTGTACAGTTTTCTGGCCACGAGCTTCAGAATCTTGAAAGTTGCTGCCTGACTGGATCTCCACACTTGAGTTCGCAGATGGAAAGCCAACTTTTGAACACTGTAACACATTGAAATGTTTTGAAGATAAATCGGTCACTGAACTAAAATGGAAGGTCACATCTTTAAAAAATGATGAAAGAGTTTTATTTGAAGTAGTTAGTGATGAGTAAAGATAATCTTTCTGGCCACAAGAAAATGTCTGTGGTTGGTCAACTGCCATGTCAGTAAAATTCCCTCTTTTAATTCTTGGCCATTGACAAAATTGGCAAGCATTGGCAAATGATAGAAGTCTGGCTTGCAAAACTTTGTACATGGCATGATAGTAAGTAAAATCTCCCAAACTGCTGACATTCTGAGCTTTGCATGAATACCCTTTGGAGGAAAACAGTTTGTGGATTGTCCAAATACATAGATGGGCCATAAACGACTCACATTCAACAGTAGCCTACAGAATGTCCTCTCAGAGTACACCACTTGTCTCAAATTAGCCGAAGGCTATGTTGGGCATAAATGATGGTAATGAAAAACAAGGAAGCACATCTCCAGTGACCACATTAACATTAATACTGGAATGTTGGGATACGGAAAATGTAACCATGCCGTATGGTGGTCATGGCAGTATGTTTGTGGGGGGAATGTTTTCCTGGAAGACATCAGGGCCCCAATACATATTGAAGAAGGTTTAAATGGTGTATCTGAGCATTCATTCCTTCATGGCTATAGTTGCAACAGTTTATCTACACTCACATGGACACTTCAAGCATTAAAGTTTGCCGTCACAAGGCATAGAAAAAAGATCCTTTATTCATCACATATATGTTACAGTACAATGAAATTCTTTTTTCTTTACTTTTCTTTTCTTTATTTTTTATTTATTTTTTAAAGATTGATACCCCCAAAGTAGATAGGTTTAAGGGTCTTGCTCAAGGGCCCAACAGCTTGGTGGTGCTGGTGCTTGAATCCCTGACATTCTGATCAGTAGCCAAGAGCCTTTGCCAATTTTAACAACTTGTGGTAGACTACTATTTAATTAAACTGTTTACATCTTTACAGCCTGAATCACATCAGTACATGGCCCTCGTTTTTCAGATATTAATCCCATGATGGACAATGTTTGTGCATCACCAGAGCCGAGGTCTTGTAAAACACAGATTTGAGCTCCATTTACATTACACAATTGTGGCAAACAGCTAAACAGTTCTGAAAGCATTATGGCTGAAAAAGCAGAGATTTTTCCTGGTCATTTAATGAGCAATAACCCACAGCTTGCAGCATATAAAAAATGTGTTTGATCTGGGTAAATTCCCTTGGCGGCATTTTCTGTTTCCAAGCAACTGAACCAAGAATACATGCTCAAATGTGGCTGTCCCCATAAATATAGTTTTTTACAGTCCACCAGCAGGAACTGTTTTTATTTTTTATAAACAAAACAACAACAACAACAACAACAACAAAAAAAACATTTATTACTGGTATTTAAGTCCAAGACAAATCCATCTTTCTGAGAAATGATATGCTTTATAAATATATCCTAATATCTTGTTAGAGCCCAGAGGTGAAGCTACAGGACAGACAAGGCAGGCAACTGCTTGTGGCCCCATGAAGGCCAACACTAAGTCCATGAAAACATCACGTCTCATAGGTAGAATATCCCCCAATCCTCTGCTGGGTAATGTACCAGGATATACCAGGAATCCCCTATGGGCCCCGTTTTGCTAGCATGTGCAAAATTATTTTGAATTGCAGCACTTTTCAAAATGAAGAGAAAAAGAAAAGAGAAAGCAAAACTATGGTGGAGATACTCTAACAATGAAGTTACCAAGGATGACAATTATAGGCTAAGTAATTGAAAGCTAGCCCATCATCATTTTGGCAAACAAGCAGCTAGCTAATAGTGATGCTCAGGTTGTAGCACATAACGTTAATTATTTAGCTAGCTTTCTTGGTAAAATTCATCATATTGCACAAATTGTCTTTGTTGCTTGGTATTTTTAAGTACAGAGTATAAAAGCCAACATTTTTCCAAAGGTGTTCTGTTGTAGCCTATGTGACAATAACGAATTGGGAAGCTTGATCTTGCACTACTTCTAGCAGGCAGGATAAAAAACTAACACTTTCTGACAGTTATCCATATAAAGGCATCTGGTTAACGTATTGGCAATAAAGACAAAAAATGCCAGGGGGGACACTTGTCTTTTCCTGAGTGGGGCCCCTACAATTCCTGAAATTGCCTCTGTTTGGACACCATTTGCTGTTTGGCCAATGCCTGATATTGACTTAATGTATCAAGCTGCTTACTGCTGCCTTTAGAAAATTAAAACCTTTTTGATCTAATTATTAATAATGAAGTGTATAATCAGTGGTGGCTTATGCTTCATCACTAATCATTACCCATACTCTTTACTCATCTAAATACGTATTCTGGGAAAAGTTGAAGTACAGCTTCAAATACTTCAAGTTAAAATAAAAAAGTAAAAGAACATCTGCCTCAAACACACATTAGTTTTGGTTAGATGGTAAGTCAGTGCCCCTTTCACTAAGGAACCTTGGAAATAACAACAACTTTTATTCCTAATCTCATAGATGTTAGCTAGCATAATAACAATGATACAAACTAGCTGAATGCCAGGAGGTTGCTGTCACAATACAAACTGCCTTAAATACAACCTGCACCTAGGAACAGATAAATTACAGTAAGGCCTCATCCCTTCTGTCACATCTGTTGAAGATTTTTTTTATTTTGAAATGTACTAAGTAAAAGTCAGAAGTATTTGGTGAAAAGAAAAGAAAACTCAAGTTAGGTACAGATACATAAAAACACTTAATTACAGTAATAAAGTATTTGTTCTCTGTGTATACTAATGTACTACCCTACTGGTTCTTCCAGGACTACAAGTGACATGTTTTATGTAGGCAAATTTAAATCTGCCCTTACAGGGTCTAGTGTTGTAATAACTAGTCTATGTTCAATATAGCTCTGACCCAAAGACTCAAAGGTCCTGATTTTGATGGTGCAGCCTGTACATCAGGGAAGAAGCTGCAGACCTGCAAGTGGAGATCTTGTAGGTTGGCTCAGGAAGATAACAACGCCTTTCCGCCACAATAGATAGGACCCTGGGGTCCAGACCTGGCTATGGGTCTCCCCATGAGGGACTTCAGGAAGTGGAGAGGGGCCCTGGCCCCCAGCATGCTGCAGCTGATCAACTGTAAATTTCTTTCCAAAGAATTGTCGCGTGTAAGAAGACTTCCTGCAGCTCGTTAACTGTCTGGAAGTAACCCTATCCTCAATGGACCCTTGACACGCGAAACCTTTATCCACAGACAGGGAGAAAGGAGGAGAAAGATAGAGACACTAAAGTGGGGGGCTTTGGGTTGCACCTGCTACTTTTTTTGGAAAATTGAAATGCACTTCAGTAGTAGATCTGTCTCATATGATTTGATCTTCACAGTCCCCAGATGAATGGTCCCTCAACCCAACTGAACACCTAAGGGTGATTTTGGACAGGCATGATATACAACACTCTTCACGACCACCACCATTATCAAAACACTATCCTTTGGAAGAATGGTATTCATTCCTCCAGTACAGTTCCAGAGACTTTGCCAAAATGCACTGAATCTGTGTTTGTGGTGGCCCAACACCTTACACCTTCAAGGTTTTCCTTTAACTTGTCACTCATTTGTATGTGAGCTCTTTGTTCATCTGGGCCCCAAAGAAGACACCTGTTTTTGTCTGTGAACATGGCAGTCTGTAGCATAACTCTACCCTTCTGATCTTTAAGGGGGTCAGACGTGTCATGCTGCTGTGCTTTCTGTGTACGAGACCTGTGTGTGTGGTTGTGTGAAGGGGAAAGTAAAAGAGAGTTCAGATAGAGTCTGCCTGTTCTTTCTTGTTGTGATCCCCATTCCCAAATGACTAGTAATATAAGACCCTGTAATTCCCTCTTAAATGGGACCCCAGATCACTTTACAGTGCCAAACTGCCAACACTGGTTTCCCAAAGTCTTCTCTGAAGTACGTTGGCTAAATGAAAATTGGCTGAAACATGCCACCAGACTTGTATGACTGTGTCTCTAACACACAGTATCTCCTCAGTGTAGAGTGGAGCATTTTATAATGTTACTCTTAATGAGTGCATTTATTACTTTTGATACATATGAAGCAAAATCTAATTTTTAAATTAAATCTGTACACAATAAAAAAACCCTTATAATAAAAACACCCAATATATTTTATAACAAAATAACTTGTCACAACTATTGGCACCCCTCTATTTAGCAGCAGCGAGTCTTGTACAGTATAATGGTTGATGAGATTGGAGAATATAGAGCAAGGAATTTTAGACACTCCTCAATACGTAATAATTTCAGAATTATTCCAGCATCCTAGGTCCTCACATGTAGATTCGCCTCCAGTAATGGGATTTCAGTCAAGGGACTTGAGTGGCCATGTCAAAAGGTTCTTTTTTGGGGTGGGGGATTGGATTGATCTACCTTGGCATGAATATGGATGCATGTTTTGGGTCATTGACCTGCTGGAAGACCCAGTTGAAATTTGGGCAGCTTTTCATTTAAAATCTCCTGGTACTTTATGGAGTCCATGATACCATGCCTATCGACTTTGGAGGAAAATACTTAAAATACATATTAGTGTGGATTAGGTTCACTTGAATTTGGGAAGAAGCTGTCACATCTTCCTAAAGAACCCTGTTCCATTCAGTGTTCCAGTAGAGTCTAGCGAACTCCAGGCATTTACACTTGTGGTTTAATGAAAGAAAAGGATTTCTTCTAGCATGCCTTCCAAATTTAATTGTAGATTTGGAAACTAAAAAAAGCTGCCATCTATGACAAATCTCCAACCGTTATTCCTGGAGATTTTTTTTTTTTTTGCCTCCTCTTGCATCCTTTTCCAGGCAGGTTCTTTACCGTGAGCACTGGTTGTTTTAAAGTTAACTAACTAACAATCTGATGCATCTAAGAGAGAGGGAATATCATTGCTTGATCTGTGACTCTTCTAAGTGGACAGAATATGTACAAACAAACTATTTAGAGACCCATCAAATATATGCCAATATTTTTTTCCCTGAAAATTCATGACAGATATTTTGGGGTCATGAGCCCATATTAACTATACCTCCCTAGTAAAGGCATTCCTTCCCAACCATAAGTCTCTAGTGACACCCTGGTGGTTATAATAGGTTGGCTTTAACCATGCAAATTTGTAAGGCTTGAAAGTGTGAATCTGTAAAAAATTAAAGGTTGTACTGTGGTCCCTTTGTATTTGTTCCACAGGAAAATAAACTGCAAGGAACTGCTAATTATTACTGCGTTAGTAATTTCTTAACATTACTTGGTTACCAGAATCACATGACAGCAGCACACTGTAATCCCCAGATAATCTCCAGATTTCAATCCTAGCAAAGAAAATAATGAGGCAGAGATTTTAAGCTTCCTAAACTTTTTCTAGTCTACATCAGAGCATTGCGATGATACATGATTACAATTCTGTCCAATCACCCTGCAGTGTGATCTAGTCAGGCTTGTAAATGCTTTCTTAAAAGCCATACAGCCTTTTCTTTCTCTGTGTGTGTGTGTGTGTGTGTGTGTGTGTATTTTTTTTTTTTTTTTTTTTTTTTAACAGTACTTTGGTTATCCTCTATTAAATTCACACAGCATGAACAGTAACACCAACTTCCTGCTTTGCAGCTTATCCATTGGTTCCGCTTAATAATGCTGCTTCCCAGATTTGAGAATGCCCCCCCACCCCACCACCCCCCACACACAGTCGAGCCATGTAATGTGCACCAGACTGACTCTTACCATGTGTCTAGGTTGAATTATGATTCTGCTGCTTTATTCAGAGTTCTTATTGTAAAGTTTATTTATATAATGGGTTGAATAATAGATCGCAGCATGTGGTGATGGGGTCAGATAGATATGAGGGTAAGAGATCATAAATGGGTTTCCTTCTCCTGTCCAGTTTCCGGAAGGATCCTGTCACTGACCCTTACCTGTCGAGGTCATTTGACCTGTGAATACAGAACCTGCTTCAGACAGCTACAGCTTTTGTGCTCATATACTGCACTTATGTGAAGGGACTAAACTGCCTACTGATGGTACCATCAACAAGGAACGCTTTGCATCATAGGTAACTAACCATACACACACACACACATATACACATGCACACATACATGGTTAACTGCCTATACTTCCTCTCAACATGCAAAAAAATCCAAGGGGCCCTCTGCTAATGCTGTGAAAAATGAGTTGTCCCGAACACACATTATGTTTTTACTCACACACACATGGCCACAGCATGCACCGTGAGAGTGATTAATCACAGACTGTTTGACCCAGGTCATTCAAAGCGTGGTTTAACTTAAAGCAGATTTGCTATGAAACACATTCATGCACAGCTGTTAGTTATGACATTACTGATAATTCTTTTATAGTACTTATTTTTCACTTTATTCATATATAAATTGTAAAACAATGTTTTGCATTGTATTATATGAGAGTGACATACTGTAAGAGACACATATGAAAGGCATCCATCTATCCATCCATCCATTTTCTATACCGCTTATACCGCTATACCACGGGGAACCTGGAGCCTATCCCAGGGAGCATGGGGCACAAGGCAGGGTACACCCTGGACAGGCTGCCAGTCCATCGCAGGGCACAATCACATACACATTCACACACCCATTCATACACTATGGACACTTTGGACACTATGGACAGCCTACCATGCATGTCTTTGGACTGGGGCAGGAAATGGAGTGCCTAGAGAAAACCCCTGCAGAATGGGGAGAACATGCAAACTCACACACACACAGCGTCGCGGCGGGAATCGAACTCCCAACCGTGGAGGTGTGAGGCGAACATACTAACCACTAAGCCACCGTGCACTCTATATATGAAAGGCAAGTTTTAAAATAGTACATTACAAATCCAACTAAAGCATAACAGGATGCTATTTGCATGACAGGATGATCATTACTGAACTGTGAAGAATGTTAGTGGCTGTTCAGCTTCCCCTCCCCATCAGGAGCCACTCTCACCCTCCTGGAAATGACCGAGGCTAGGTAAGGTGTTGGCTTTACGAGTCCAGCCTGGAAAGGTGTGTTTTTAGTGAGGTGTGTTTCCAGGGGTGGTGAGGGGGTCATATATGGCGATGGGGGAAATTCCCAACGTCTACTTCGGTGATCCCTCTGCATACAGAAATACACACACCAACACCTGTTCCTCTCACTCAGACACATTACACTCTCCCCTAATGTAGTGTAATATAGAACTATCAAACTTATTGCTTGCGCCCTCTCTCTCTCTTTCTCTCTCTGTCCGGTCTCTCTGCCTTTAAAGCAGTAATGCTGGTAGTAGTTCGGCTCCCTGCTGAGCTCAATAAATAGCTGAATGACACTAATGACACTTAAGGCTGATAGTGTGTTTACACAGCTTCACACTTTCTTTACTACAAAGACCTAACACATTTTAGTCACAGTAAACATGCTTCAATGTTTTAGTGCTTATTTCTTTCCATGATTAGTTAAAACTTGGCATAGAAAAGTCATTATTATTAAACATATCTCCAGTCTGAAAGGCCTGACCTTTTCATTCCTCCGGGGTTTAGATATAAGGCTCTACCTTTTCAGACAATATATAGAAAGGTACTTGGTCTTTCTTGTTTTTTTTGTTTTTTTTTTAACTTCATATGTATTGTAAACTTTTGCATGTATTTATTTTTTATACACTCCTGGTTAATTTGTCCTTTTAGTAAGCTTAAAGCCTACCTAAATAACAGCTGACGAACTGGTGAGGGATCTTTTTCTATAAATGTAGTCGCTTAGATTCTGAATCCTTTACAGCTTTACGGATTCTTGTTGCACTTTCAGCTGTTTAAATGGGATGCAAGTCTTTGCATAAGAGCTAAATGAATAAATATAAATAATACCATATTATATTGCTTATATTATAGGCTCTTGTGTTATATATTATGCCACTGCACTGCTGAATTCTCAATTCTGATTGGTCAGAAGGTGTTGATTTAGTTTACAGTCAGCTCTGCTAAAAGAAGTGCCATCTGCAATTCAAATAACTAGTAATGAACAGACTAAATATGTGTTAATATTTAATAAATAAAAATGTATAATTGTTGATATGGTGAATTTTTCTGTATCATGACAAGCTGTGTGTGTGTGTGTGTGTGTGTGTGTGTGTGTGTGTGTGTGTGTGTGTGTGTGTGTGTGTAAGGTTAGTGAGGGAATGATAGTTTATAACTGGTAATGTAAGTGATAACAGGAGCTAACCTTCTCAAATGTTTCACAATTACAAGGTGTTGTTCATTAATAAATTAATACTTTTTAATTGTAATCAATGGTTATTGGAAACTGCTCCGCTTCACGCATTGTTGATTATTTCCCGATACCAGCATTCCCCGTCGTGTTGAAGGTTAAAAAATTTATCAAAATAGCAACTGCTGAAAAAGTGGAATTTTGATAGAAATCATATGTAGAAATTTGCATACTGTAGAGTTTAATAATAATAATTAAAAAAACATATTAACAATGGATTGGATCAGTGATGGCATAACAGAATTTTCAACCTATCTTACAACATCATGTGGCTTTTTCCCCAAAATAACAAGAAGAGCAGAGAAGAATAATGTTCTTTAGATTTTGTTGATCATGATGATCAATATCCTCCAAAACACAGTAAATTCAAAGAAGCGTGTATTTACAACAGCAGCATCATTTTATTGTCATTAATTAGTTTCTCATTCTCTTTTGGAGAAAACATGCATGGATGTCAGAAATATTGTCTTGAATAGAAAATACAGACATGATTACTAAGAGAGCTTCTGTATTCACTGTGTCTCAGCTTGTCAGTAAAGCAGAGATGAACGTAGCTCCTGACTGCTCTACTGTGATTAATGTGGTATTTACGATTACTGACGATCACTGGGATCACAGTACCCACAACGTCCTTTGACTCCTGTCGCTCGTATAAACGCACGGGTAGATGGTGAGTATTGGACGTCTGAGGGTTTGTGTGTGTAGCGGGGGGGGGGGGGGGGGGGGGGTTTGTTGGTGCAGCTGAGGGGACAGAGTGCTGTGGTTTGAAGTGACACTGTGGCATGTTTGTCAAAGCACCCCATTAGTGACATCTTACAAGAGAGAGACAGAGAAATAGAGATAGCCTGGAAGCCATTTGCCCCCTACTGATTCCCTCTATTTGGTTTATGAAAGCTATAACTTTCAGTGTGTGTGAGGTAGCTCAAGAATTAACTGCTTGTATACATGCCAGCTTGCACTTACATATACATACATTTCACATTTACTGTCTTTTTCACACATTTTTCTCTGTTTCTCTCCACATATGTAGGCTTTAACATCTGCCTCATATTTATTTACTCAACACTTAACTTTCCCCAGTTCTGCAAACAAACCTGCACTCCAGGGGATCTGCGTGGACTCTGGCTGCTCCGACTACTGCAGACTCAGAGAAATCCTAGTATTTCAACACCATGCTGACTGGCCACACAAGAACTGCTGAGCGTGAAGCTTCTATAATACTAAAAAAAAGCAACAACCAGCATGAAACGGTGGCTCTGCAGTGAATTACTGTTAGACCCTGGGCCAGTCATGTAGGTGATACTCAATCTAAACAAGAAGATTTTTGTTTCCAAGTCTGTAAACCTGTGGGAATTCTGGGAGTATTTTAAGCTCATTGTAAATAGCACCATGTTGTGTGGCTAAGCTAGAAAACAGTGTAAAACTAATGTCACACACTGACAAAACTACCAATATTCTCTTATAAAATAAATCAATAAATTTAGTGATGCAGATGTCATATATGCCCAGTTTATTAGGTTAACAGTTTTACCCAGCATAATATAACAACCATAGAACATTTGCATCTATGACCAAATTTTATTTTGTTAATTTTATTACTACTACTTTAACTAAGAATTAAATATTGAGCCAGCAATTCTGAAAGAAAATTCCACTAACTAATAGAGAAGCATTACTCATAACAGCTTACAAAATGTACTTAAAGCAGTTGAATTAATGCTTCTATTAAAAGTCCCTTGTCTTGTGTGCCTCCTATAGAGTTTTAGCTTCTTGGTATTCTTAGTCCCTGACTTAGTAAACTAACATGATGATGTGTTTTTGACTACAAAGCACTTTTGTAAGTTGTTCTGGATAAGGGTGTCTGCTACATGCTGTATTGTACATGTAAATGGTAACATAACTATCTACATGGTGTCCCCAAAAGTCTCCATACATAGGGGACTATGCACTGTATGCCAGCACCACGTCGGTTGTGCCTTCGTCAGTGGATGTTGGTGGACGTCCACTTCATAGTTGGTCCACAACACTTCCAGTCTTTATGAATTTGTTAATAAGTTTGGCAACATTGTCATGTGTGATGTGCTTCCCACGGTACTGTTAAAGTCCATTGCAACCTTGCGACAGCATCTTTTGTCAAAGGCATTCTTTATTTATTTTATTTATCCTTTATTTAACCAGGAAGATCCCATTAAAATATCACAATCTCTTCTTCCAGGGAGACCTGGTCAAGGTGGCAGCATGTAGAGTTTCATACAGAGATAATCACAAAACAAAAACAATATCCATAGAAAACAATAAGAGTAAAATCAAGAAAAGCACTTGCAAGACTCCTTTAACACTGTTAAAAGTACTCAGTGGTGGCAATATCTCTATTTTAACTACATTTTGGAGATCGTTCTAGGCCCAGGGAGCATAAAAAGAAAAAGCATTTTTGACAAATTCTGAGTATACCTTTGGGACTTTTAACCAAATGTGTTCTTAAAGGCTATCTGGGAAAAAAAACAAAAACAAAACACAATATATATTAAAAACTAAGTAACTAGGTGTAAAATTTTGGAAGATATTTTGCTAAAAATTGTTAATTTCCCCTGTGTATGGAAACTTTTGGGACACCGTGTACTTAGAGCACTCTTGCATTAATTAAATAGGGAATGTTAACATGCAAAAAAAAAAAAAAGTACTTCATTCTACCTTTGTAATATAGCAACCCTACCACTTCAACAAGCTTTATTAGATATCTTGAGCAGTATCACTTGAACAGCAGATTAAAGCAAGTGCTAATAGCTTAGCTAGTTACTTAGACTGCTCTCACTATACTAATGTTAAAGTGCAGGAAATTCAATTTAATCTACCTTTGTAACAGAGATTGATAAAGTAAATATTTTAGCAATATAGAGAGAATTTTGAGGGGGGAAAAATTCAACATTCATTTTCAGTACCTGCTTTATCCTGGTTAGGGTCATGGTGAATCCAAAGCCTATGCCAGGAATATGGTGCAGGATGCAGGAATACACCCTGGATGGCATGCCAATCAGTCAAAAGTAACCATGCACACAAACATTGCCAAACTTGTGCACACCTAGGGACAAGTTAGCTTAACTAGTCCACTTACGGAGGTGGGAGAAAGCCAGAGAACCTGTAAACCAAGACCAGGATCACAGCAAGGATGCAGCACACTGCATCACTGTGCTACCCTAAAGTGACCTAAATGTAGAATTATTATCTGCAGAAAGTCTAAATATAGTGAAGAATAAAAACTAAAAATAAGGCATCACACCAGGGTTCTAGGTCTAATGGACTACCTACATTTACATTTACATTTATTCACTTAGCAGACGCTTTTATCCAAAGCGACTTACAAATGAAAATGGATATGTTATTAGCACATTACCTGTGCTAATAACATATCCAACCCTCAGTTATGTTATTATGTAAGCAGGCACGATGACTGACATCTTCTCCTTACTGTTTGAGGCCCATCTTGCACATACCGGAAAATGACTATATTATCACGTAGTGAGTGTGGAGAGCTTATGGATCAGAGTCTAGTTGAGGATTAGATGCTAAAGACGTCATGGAGCAACTCTTTGACCTTGTCTCTGTCTGGAAGTCATCTGCTCACAAAATGACAACATGAATTAAAAAGCAGGAAACATTTATTAAATGGTTGAAAGCAGATTGGTTGAATGTTTCCAGAGGAAATGGCCCGAGCCCGGGTTCTCTGACGTGCAGTATCTCCAAGATCATCACAAGCCACTGGAGAGCGCATCATTTTGAACTATGAGCTTACGAGCTTCCACTGAGGTACTTTTGGGAAAAACGGCCTGGAGCAGTGACTCTGGAGCAAGTGTGTGTGTGTGTGTGTGTGTGTGTGTGTGTGTGTGTGTGTGTGTTTGTGTGTGTGTGTGTGTGTGTGTGTGTGTGTGTTTTAGCTTTGTGGAATTGGGCCCTTGTTGCTTTGAGAGAATGCAAATTATATTTGCCGTAGCACTTTATCAATCCAAAGCCAAGGCAGATATAATGGCACTCATCTGATGGATTTTGCATGCAGCCTTGTCTTGGTTATGATAAATGCTGGCAGTCAAATCAAATTCTCCTTGAGCAATGCCAAAGATTTTCATAAGGTTTCATAACATTAAAGCACAATTTTAAACATTTTCTCAAAAGTCTAAAGTAAATTATGTATATGATAAAAGTGGTGCATAATAAAGTTATAATTTTACGCTCATCACCAGTCTACTGCTCGTAGCTCTTATGTGTAGACTGCTACATTAGTAGTACAATTAAAATTACCCAGTTAAATAGATCAACTATTATAGGTCTTAATGCTTATAATTGGGCCTAATTGAGCTGCAAAATTACATAATGGTTTATGGTAAAGACACAAATACTTTAAATTCACTACACTGGGACCTGTTTAACATTCCTATAAAGTTTATGAGAAAATTCTGGACAATGAGTGCTCTTTTTTACATTAACACTGTAAAATTGTGATTCAAATGGTCATAAAACAACACTGCAGTTTTGTTTAAGAAACCATTAGTTGCTTTAATAATTACTCAGTTAACAAGTAACTACTAACTACTAATTAGAATAATGTAATCATTCAAATGACTCAAGCAAATTGCTTTCCTCATATTCTCAAATTAAGTGAAACAACTGGCTTTTGCAATATATAACTCTCCCCGTACACCTCACCTCAGCTAGTGTAGTTGCTTTATTTCTTTTATGGTAAAAGATGACTTTGATTACTAATGTAATTTAATACCAGCTAAAGTGTTTTCGTTTAAATGACCTCACCTTAAATACTCTAATATGCCGTATGTTTGTGAATCAATAAATGTTTATAAATGCTTTAAATTACTTCATTTGAACAGAGAAAATGTCATAGGAAAACGTTAAAATCGTTATCATTCTAATGAGGTGCTTGAAGCACATCACATTTATTTGTGTATGATTTAAAAAAATATATATCTATAGGCAAGTGTGCTTACCTTTAATATACCGCTCATTTAGAGTCCATTTAGGATCTGAGTCATTTAGGAATTGTATAATAAGCTACACAAAGCTTATATTTAGCTTTAATTATTTAATGACTATTATTGTTTGGTCTATGGCAACAATAATAACTAGACTCTAATAAAATATAAGCATAAATTAAAACATTTTTTGACTGGCAGTGTAATTTTCAGTATACTGTATTTTACAATTTAATTAACTAGGGGCTCATTAATAAAATTATAAAAATAAAAAAGTTTTAATATCAATAAAATTAAGTCCACTACTTATAAAGGCTCACTAAGTATTAATCTTTACAGTGTAGAAATGGACTATTGGAATCTGATTAATTTGTTTACCATGAATTATTTTATTCACTGTAACACAATGTTGTGTATACGGATAGTTTAATGATGCAATGTCAGTATAAATGTAATACATTAAATATGATAAAAACACAGTAATATAGTTAAAAATGTGGCCTGAACAAATGACCTCACAACTGAAGCACACAAGCTGAGAGAGGGCAAAGTTGAAAAGGCATAGGTCAGGGCATTTAGTCATTCATTTCCATTGAGAAACAGCATGTGAGCCTACAATCACGTCACATAGCCTAGTCATACCAGCACATTCATTCCTCATGGGGTTCAGACAGCTTTCCCTCATCCATCCTCTCTCTCATGACTCTACAGTGTCGTGGTTGGGGTGGGTGGGGGGTGGAATCATACAGCAGACCTCTAACTCAATTGAGTCAGAAGACCCCCAGGGGTCCATGAAGCAAATCCAGGGGGTCTATGATTTAAAGAAAAATGCTATAGTAGTGTAACTCTCAACCCATCATTACCGAAGTTATTAAATTTATTACAGACTTTATATAGTTATCACCATGTTTAACTGGTCCCTTTAACTGAAGGAGTTTAATCCAAACGTCAATAAGTTCCTATAAATGTCACTTTGGACCTGTTGTTGTGGAAAGTTCAGGAATAGAATATTTTATGGCTCCAATAAAATAACCATATTATTATTGTACAAATTCAAATCATGTTCATGAAATAGATCTGTATTGAGGGGGTCCATGGAAAGTTTGAGAACTGGCACAGCAGTGACTGGGTGAAAGACTTGTTCTGGGTTAATAGTACAGTACTAAAACAAGACAAGTAAGTAATTAAGTGTGTGTGTGTGTGTGTGTGTGTGTGTGTGTGTGTGTGTGTGTGCGCGAGTGAGTGAGTGAGAGAGAGAGAGAGAGAGAGAGACAGAGAGAGAGAAAGAAAGAGATACCCTCCTGCAGGCTTCTCCACGTTGCTGTCACTGAGGGAAAGCAAACCGCACGGCGGGGCTGCAGCAGCAAGACATGTCTGCAGAGCCGCTATGTTTATAAAAAAAAAAAAAAAGAAAAAAAAAAGAATATTTTTGAATCTAAAATATATTACAATAAATGTGAAAAATCTGGAATCACATCGGTCAGTGTGTGTTTTTCTATGTGTAAATCAGACAGGTAGATGTAGAGATGCTCTCGGGCTGGAGCTTATCATGCTGCAGCATGATAAGCGTGTGACACTTCCAGCTCATAACATCTTCTATAAATGTTAGATATCCTGTAAACAGGATAGTAAGCTGTAAATCTATCTATCTATCTATCTATCTATCTATCTATCTATCTATCTATCTATCTATCTATCTATCAATCTATCTATCTATCTATCTATCTCCAGTTCAATTAAATTCAGTTCAATTAAATGTGGCTTAATTGTCATGCCTGTATATAGCCTAGACAATGGTTTCAGAGCATCGGGAAAATAATGAGAATATGAACTACAACCAGGAAGAAATGATAGGTGCTGATTTGAAGAGCACACAGTGAGGATCCACACTTTTGGAGGTGACAGTAATGCGTCAAATGGCTCCACACAATGAAGCGCTAAACATTCACAGCTACAGCGTCACACCAAAAGTTAGTTTTTCCAAATGGATACCAAACGTTTTCTAGTCAGCCGGTTTGTCTACCCACTCTGTCCTCGTCTTTTGTGCAGAATTCCTTTCTTATTATTCAATGCATTTTTTAAAATATGTTTCATGCATGTTTTATTTTATTTTATCAATATTTCCTAGGCTATAAAACGTTTCGGACAATATTTTTTTTTTACATTTACATTTACATTTATTCATTTAGCAGACACTTTTATCCAAAGCGACTTACAAATGAGAAAATACAAGCAAATGGTTATTTTATTTATTTATTTATTTATTTTAAAAAATGTAGGCTATGATAAACTCACTAAGAACAAAAGTTGATGAAAATACATGAACATTTACTTTTTTCATTCGATACCTGATTTCTCCAAGCAATTTGGGAGAACATAATTAAGCTTAGGCAGAATCTTAATATAGCCTGCGTGGCAGTGACGACAAGATTATAACAACAAGAACAACAACAACAACAACAACAACAACAATAATAATAATAATAATAATAATAATAATAATAATAATAATAATAAGGCCTATAACACAATAGCAACATCAACAACAATAAATAACAATAATAATAACAACTACAATAATAATAATAACAACAACAACAAAAAATAATAACAATAATAAGGCGTATAACACAATAGCAGCAACAACAACAATAAATATCAACAACAACAACAACAACAGCCTAATAATAATAATAATAATAATAATAATAATAATAATAATAATAACAACAACAAAAATAATAATAACAATAATTAAGGACTATAACATAACAGCAGCAGCAACAACAATAAATAACAACAACAACAACAATAATAACAACAATAATAAGGCCTATAACACAATAGCAGCAGCAGCAGCAGCAGCAGCAAGAACAACAACAATAATAGCCTAATAATAATAATAATAATAATAATAATAATAACCTAGTCACAATAATTCAGCCAAAGTTTAATTCAAAATAATACTTTGTAAATGATAATTATTATTTCGTGTGTTACTTCGGCAGTATCTTCATTTGCATGCTCTTCCCCGGCTCCTCCCCTCTGGCTATAAGACTGTGAGCTGTGACACACTGACAGCAGCTGCGGGTTACATGGAATGTCCTAGAAGAAGCTGATTAAACGGATAAATGTTCCTGACCAGCTGAAAACACACCGAGCTCCGAGTCTGCACAATGTTTGTGTAGCTAGTGCATGAAAAGCAGTCTGTGGCTTTTATTTACTGGACACCCTGGATACTTTTCATTAGAAGTTATAATAGGAGAGAATCTGTTTTGATGATGGCGTTTGCCATGCTGCGGCCGATGGCGACTCACCTCGCGTACCCGGACCACAGCATGCTGTCTGAGGACGAGGAGACGCGCAGTGAGAGCGACGGCAGCTCGGAGCAGAGCTACGGCTGCTGTGCGGAGAAGCGGCGGCGCATGGTGCGCAAACCGGCCGTCAGCAGCGTGCTCATCGTCAAACAGAGGAACGCGGCTAACGCGCGGGAACGCGACCGCACACAGAGCGTCAACACCGCCTTCACGGCATTACGGACTCTCATACCCACGGAGCCGGTGGACAGGAAGCTCTCCAAGATCGAGACCCTGCGCCTTGCGTCCAGCTACATCTCCCACCTGGCCAACGTGCTGCTCATAGGGGACGGCGGCGAGGACGCGCAGCCGTGTTTAAGCGCCGTTTGCAGCGCGCAGGGAGAAACCGGAGGCAAACAACCACGCACCATCTGCACCTTCTGCCTCAGCAACCAGAGAAAAGGGGTAAGGAAACAGGATGTTGAAGTGCACTCTTAACATGTTTACTCACAGAAGAGCTAAAAAAAAATCTGGCTTTGTTTATTTACACCACATTGTTGTACTATGTAAATTATTCGAAACATTCTCACTAGATCGAAGACAATCTGGGTGTAATTTTAAATCCTTGGACACTCTAGCAAAACTAATTTGTTATTTTATCATGGGCAAAAATATGCACACGTTCAGTATGTAATATAGACATTTATTTTGAACAAATTAATATGCCATGCTATGCCAGGCACCATAACATTTGATACCTCTGTTCTTGGTATAAAGTTTCATTTAGACCCTTATTATAATACGTAGGTCACAAGGTTAAATATTACTGAAACACATCAAGTCATTCATAGTTGTCAGTTAAAGAGAAAGATACAATTAGTTTTGCGATAACAAGTCTTCTTCTTCTTCTTCTTCTTCTTCTTCTTCTTCTTCTGCATGAATACACACGTCATGCAACGCATTCTAAAACCATACTTGTGTTATTTGCAGGTAAAAGACAGTAAAGATTGTCTCAGGATGAGGGGAATCAGTTCCCTGCGCATGAGCCGACGGTAGCTGGTAGAGCTGAAGGTGGCCAAACTCAGGGAGCATGAATAAAAAATGAGAGAGAGAGAAAAGAGAAGAAGGAGAGAGAGAGAGAGAGAGAGAGAGGCGCACGAGGAGAGGCGCACTGAGAGCTTGCGCTGGAGCACGCAGAGACTCAAGGACTCGTAAGAGATTCAAAAGACAGCTCTTTATTGATTTCTTTCATGTATTTGAACATTTTAATGCAGTGCATAAACCTTTTTTTTGTTGTTGTTCTAAAGAGAATTTATAGATTTTTCTACAAATATTGTGTGAATCTCACAATGAATAAAATATATTTTTGATCAGATTTCAGCTTGCATGGTTTTATTGCATGATTAAAGCCATGCATAGACGTGACACTGTAACATGACACTGCAACAAGTTTATTAATAATTCAACTTGTGTGGTATTCAAAACAGCTTTGTTTTCGTATTTATTCGTCCATGGCATACATTCATTCTGCTATGATATTTCTGTGGACATTTTTCAATTATACAATTCAAGTACTGTACAGTAGGTAATTATTGAATATAATTTAAAAGATTACAGTTTGCTGGCAACAGTTTTTTTGTGCATTTCCCTGACATTAAAAGGTACAGTTTTTGTAAATATGATCAAATTACCCTATAGCAGTATATAAAAAAAAATATCTACCAATTTACCCATAAAAGAGCCTGTCTTTATGATATATCTGCACATTGAAACATTTTTAAAAGTTCAATATGTATCCTTGCTAAACATAGCTACAGTATTCCTCTTTCCACCTGTATAGGAATGCATAGCCTACATAAACAAAGGTATCGTGAGGTTTCATTTTTCTTGCTCTCATTAAAACAACTAAAGGGATTTCCTCTGATGCCCGCTGTCTTGACACGGAAGGGGCTGTTTAGTGCGCCAGCGGCGGCTTTGGAAGAGTCCAAGCTCCTTTTATCTTTTCAATAACAGTGGGCACAAAGGTGAAAAACAGGAAATGAACAGTTAGACTCCCTTTGTATGGGGCACTAAGACTGGCAGCTCGAAAACCGCCTGCCTGATCCAGCAAAACACACACAGGCTTTGGTGAGGAAGGCAGCAAACAAATGGACACTGCACTTCAGTGAACCAACAAAAGTAAATATTAATATATAAAAATGCTCAGGCTACCTGTAAAAATAAACCTAAAGATGTTCTAGTTTATATATAATAAATATGACTTCAGTGAGTGAATGAATAAATCCGTAAAGTCATTAAATAGCAAGGTGAATTTGGCTTTAATCATCTGTATTGATTTAACAATCCTTTTTGCCCTACCTTTTCTTCATTAGTATCCCCCTCTCCCCGTTTTTCATCATGTCCTTTCCAGGTTTGTAAAGTTTTGTAAACTATAGTCTATAATACAGCGGAAGTATAGGCTCCTAAGCACCAGTGTATTTTAGTGCATATTCATGCTTTGATGCTTTCCTTCTCTCTTTCTCTTTGCTTTTTGAAGTCTGGGATGGATTAGTCATGGTGAATAGTACCCCTTGGTTAGTGTAGGGACCTTGACACAGCTGTGTGTCTGCAAGTTGTATAAATCACCAGTGGGGTCAGAAGGAGTGAAGGAGGGAGCAGAGAAACCACAAAGGGGTGGAGAGAAAAAGGGGGTGTGTGAAAGGGGGAATATTAGTGTACCCAAAAAGACTGAGAGTTCTTGGTGCAGCTCTGTGAACCATTCCATAAGGCAAGACTGAAAATGGGAGATTTTGGATGACTGACAAGGTCACTGAACTGCTGTGTTTGATGCGAATTTAAAAATAGTGAAATCATAAATAGATAGAACTCAATTCTAAAACATCATGGACAAAAAAAAAAACCCTGATAATGCAGAAAACTGATATACTCTTTCTGAACTAATATTTTACTTTTACGATGAGTTATAATTAGTTTTGTTTTATTTTGTGTTTACTTTTATCAGTTGATTCTCACAAAGCTACAGAAATCTTTAGAAAGTGTAGCTGGAAATGGCTTTTCATAATCACTGTACATATATACATGTAAACACATACAGATTGTCTTACTATCCTCGACGGCCTTCCATTAATCCACATTCCTTCCATTAATGCACCTAATTACTTTACATACACATAGATCTTCCTTTAACTCCAATAACCACATGGAAACCTATCAACTTTTTTAAAAGATAAAACAAACAAACAAACAAACAAAAAATAAATAAAATCTGCATAAAAAAGCCAAATGTCCCCACAAAGTCAAAACTACACACACACACACACACACACACACACACACACACACACACACACACACACACACACACACACACACACACACCTTCAGTAACTCTTATCCACACTGACCCTTTCACTCGTCTGACTCAGACAAAAAAACTTCTCAGCATCCTCTGACTCATGACATATTTACCGCATCAACTGCAGGTTCCCGAAAAAAAACAAAAACAACCTTTGCCAGAAAACTGTTGTTCAATAATGCCACCATGATAAATGCCAGTGTTGCACTTTTCACATTACTGAATCATCAAGTGTTTCACCCCAGCACAGGAACAGGAAAGTTCCCAAATTAAGCGTAGAACATAAAGACATTTTTCTAAGAGTTAGAAAATATTTATAGAAGTTTCTACCTAGTATAGGGTTATAGAAATCCACAGTGATAACGTTCCTATAATTCCTATAAAATAAAAACAATATCTTGAAAATAGCGACTAAAAAGCCTTTAAATGAGTAGACAGAACGTCCACAACACATCCTCCATCCTGTATCCGAGGCTTTCCCTTCTTTTGCCACACCACTTCATCGAAGTCATTAAAAATAACAATGGTTTTCTTCAAACTTTAATTAATAATGATTAAATATGTTTTAATTTCTTTTATTTGTTTCCAGTGCAGTCTAAAATATGTAGCATATTACACCACAGTGCTATTAGATTCTCAAATCTGATTGCTCAGTAGTTGTGGATTCATTTTCTATAACAGCATGGCTCTGACAGTAGTTCCGGCAGTAATTCAAATAATCATATATTAATGTTTCTGTATTATCAATTCATTCACAGGGACTTGTATGGTAGATGCGCCACATAATCTAAGCTTAAAAATAAAAGTGTTCTTAACTAACAAAGAAAAACATATAATCATTGATATGGTGAAGATTTCTGTACAGTTATTTATTAAACATTTAGGGAAGGAGACTCCAGTGTCTGCACAATGAAAGAGTCAGTAACATTTCAGACACGGGAAAGTCTGAACGTCTTCAGGACAGACGACTTTGCCCTTTCGAGTTTCTCAAAAACATGACAAGCTGAGTTTTTGTCTTGTTAACTTCAAGAGAGGGAAAAAAAGATGTTGGTGAGAGAACAACTGTTTTTATAAGCTATAATGCAAGTGATAACAGTCTCAATGACACTCCACAATGATAACTTGTCTCGCTGACATTCCACAATATTTAAGTATAAATGATTCAAAAGCATGAGGTGCCATTCATTAATAAATTAAAATTGTAATTCTTGGCAAACTGCTGTGGTGTAAAGTGGAATAAAACACTTAATTAATGGAAAATATTATTGGGCCACATTTCACCATCCCGTCTTGGATTCATTTCCTATAACAGCATATCCCATCATGTGTTAATCATTACTTAAAAATTAAGGTCAGGACTAGGTTACATAGTTGAGTTAGAAATATCACGTTCCAGCTTTTGTACATAAAACCTCTACCAGGAAGTGTTACATGTGGCAGATGGGTATTGGTATGCAATCTCTGTGTATGTTTATTTTTTGATTGTTGCATGCAGCAGCCCTGGGGTGGTCATGGCACTTTTCCAAAAATTCCTGATAATTCTTAGAGGTCAGATAAGTTCAACCCAATGTCCCTTGACATATGTTTAGTGCCCATTGTCTTCAATAATTATTCCACATTTATCAGACTTAAAGGAAGGAGGTAAAGCTCGGACAGAAGGCGGAACATGGTTAAGTGCAAACTTTGATGTAATTAAAGGATGCCGAAAAGTTATGAGATGTCATTGAGGATTTGGACAGCAACTTGGCTCGACTAGAGTAAACAGGGTACATGCTTTTCCCCCCAAGACATGCACTTTTGGCAATATGACGATTAAGTTGCTCATGAAAAACACTGCCTTTCAACAATGACATACAAGCAGGCGTTAAAGAAAACAATTCGACAGCATGGTGCTGTTTCAACTTGAGTTATGCTTAAGCTGGAATCCTGGAGGGAAGCAGGTAGCGTTGCCTTCTTACAGCTCTAGATTCCAGGGTGTGATCCTAAGCGCAGGCTACTGTTTGGGTGGATGTTCTCCCCATGTCTGCTTGGGTTTCCTCAGGGTTCTCTGGATTCCTCCCATTGTTCAAAAGCATGTGTGAATGAGTGTGTGAATGAGTGTTTGGTACCCTGGTTCCCACAAAATGGTTGCACTCGAAAATCAAAACTTAGTTGATTCCACTGTTACTTTATAATTATACTTATGCTTAATTAAATGTGGAAAAGTCTTTCCACCCAACCTAGGATGAACGAACTTGGCTGTATGTACCGAAACAACACAGAGAAAATAGTCCTGATAATTTTCCTTTTGTTATTTCAAGATTTTAACCCTTTTCTTTCCAACATAATGAAACTATTACTACAACTGTCAGAAAGATTAAATAAAATAAGCATGTTGAGTTTATGGGGGGCACGGTGGCTTAGTGGTTAGCACATTTACCTCGCACCTCTGGTGTGCCTCTCCATGCCCTGTGTGCATGGAGCTTGCATGTTCTCACTGTGCTTTTGGTTTGCTCTGGTTTCCTCCCCTAGTCCAAAGACATGCGTTGTAGGCTGATTGGCATCTCTAAATTGTGTAAGTGTGTGCAATTGTGCCCTGCAATGGGTTGGCACCCCATCAAAGATACCCCTGCCTTGTGCCCCAAGTACCCTGGGATAGGCTTCAAGCTCCCTGCAACCCTGTGTAGGATAAGTGGTACAGAATATGGATGGATGGATGTTGAGTTTATGAAATAAAAATGAACTGATAATTACAATAATAATTTCTGGTCATCCAAAGGCCTAGGACCTTCTCTGAAGGTCTAGAAGGACCCAAGGGCAATCACTTTTTTTCATGAACTCACACTTGCCTGAGTGTAGGTGGAATTCTAATAAGACCTCTACCCTGGATGCATATGCAGCAATGAAGGAAACTGTTGTATATATTCAGCAGCATATTCGGGTCTACGCATAAAAAGACAGAAAAATAGGCCTTCCGATGGACTGGTGTCCCATCCACGGGGTATTCCTCCCTCATGCCTAATGTTCCTGAACTAGGCTTCAGATCCACTGTGACTCTGACCAAGATAAAGTTTTTACTGAAGATGAGTAACTAAACCCAGCTTAACACAGAGTCAGCCATGAAACTACATGCCTGTAGCAGAGACAGTTACAAGTGTTGCATCAGTGGTAGCTTCAGATGGACATATTCAGATTTGAACTCTCAACCTTCTGATCAGCTGCACAGAGCCTTAACTGCAGAGTCACCACTCTCTTAGCTTTACTAGGATCGATATAGCAGGTAATAATAGTAATCAATTAATCAATTTAGCAAAAGATGGGGAAGAATTTTGTACCATTACTTTTGTGAAAAGAACCTAAAATCATACTTTATATCTAATAGCCTAAATCAGGGGTATTTAACAAAAATATGTAATGGTCCAGTTACATAAAAGTCCTTGCTTACAGAAGTCTGGCCAAGCAACCAACGAGGGATAATTTTTAATGCTTATCCATTAATAATTAGTTTATAGCTATATATGAGACAATTTGAAATGATTATGGTTTGTTTTGTAGTGGAGCTTTCATGTTACCACTTTTGACAAGTGGCAAAGTGTCCGATCAGATGAGACATACAGTATATGTTTTGAACTGACATGTGGAGATAAACACATACTTCTTTATCCATTCATTTTATCCACCTCAGTTAAGCAGACCAAAGAGGGAAAATAAAATGAAAAATCTATGAAAGTCTGTGAAAACTCTCCCCTTTCTGACCTAATGTCTCTTGCCCTGTAGCTATTCTCTTTTTTCATTCATTCATCTGCTTGGTTCATGTTTAGAAAGCCAGAATTATTGAACTATGGACAGTTATTTCATCTGTATAATACAGTATGTAGTTCTGCTACAGTATATTTTCATGTACTCAGGTCGGTCCACCGAAATAGCCATCCTCATCTGGACAAAGGTCTTCCAGTCTCCTAGCCTAAATCATACTTTTTGATACTACAAGCAAACATAATACACCTTAAGTGTTATATTTATTTTTTATTGTTTATTAAGGTGTAAACAGGCATAAATTAACAGCACACACTCCAGTCCCACCCACTTCTGATCATTTACTAACCAACTGTTGTTTAATTATGCCCATCTCTGAGGAGAACGTCCTTCAATAAGTTCCGACAGGAAATGGTCCCAGCCAGGTTGGACACACACACACACGCGCACACACACACACAGGTCCTGTTTTCATCCTAACAGTCCTAAACCAGATTAAATGATTGTGGACGAAATGAAGGCAACTCCCTAGTGCGCATGGAAACTTCATTACTATATAATGGAGAAAAATATTGAGGGTCTTCGTTCTTTCGGTTTCCCTGGTGTATGTGGGGGCATGAGTGTTGTGTGTGTGTGTGTCTGTGTGCATGTGTGTGGGTGTAATGCTGGCCCAGGCATCTGATCCTAGATGGCTCCCAGAGGTTGCTGTTCTGCAGGAAGATGTCTGAGACACACCGGAAAACAAAACAGACATGTGCAACCCCACCATGGACATCTCCCTCACCACCATCACATACATAGACAGACACACACACACGCACACCTTGCTGTGGGTCAACTCCAGTCTTGACATCATCCGGCAGACTCACCAGATGGATAGCTCCCAGAAGCCAAAACCAGGCAAACGAGCGAATGAAAAAAAGAAGCGAAGGGGGGTGAACGAAGACAAGCATCCGGTTATTTGAACAACAAATTCACTAGACAGGTTGATGGCACAGGAAGAAATGAATAGAGACACTGGAGAGAGATAGAGAGAGAATTCCAGACAAATTAGACCCAATACTTTTGGGCTTTTCACTACATTTACCCCCCCCCCCCCCCCCCCTTTTTTTTTTTTTTCTAAAATAGTGCATAGTGGGAATTGCCCTGTACATAGGAAAACAATAGAGTATGTCTAGAAAAAAACATATTACTGTATAAGGACCACAGTTGTATTCCTCTAAGGCTCACATTTAGGATGTGTGCAACTAAGACCAATAAATTCAACATCATTGGACAAGGATTTGAGGGGCCTCAGTAAAAATGTCTAGCTGGAGCAAGAGGCTAACATTAGCCTCATTTATTATCTTAATGTATGATTAGCATCATGCAGACTGCATACTTGTATCATCACTCACCTGTCATCTCACAATCACATTTTACCATTGTCTGTCACTGTGTAACATACTGTCTAATACTGCATAAAAATGAACAAATATACGTTTCTAAACGGACACTTGCTTTCATTTGAGAGCCACATTTAGTCATTTGGGAGATGCTCTAATCCTAAACCTGAGAAGTACTTGGAGATTCATTACGTAAAGAGACAAGTTATAGTTCTTACAAGTGCTAGAGTGGTCTACTCAGTAACTAGTGTTATCCTAATTATCGTCTGAAAAGGTGAGAAGGAGTAGAAGGAGTGGAAACTCTAAGCTGTTTGGATGAAGAGGGAATCTCACTCCATAAACAAGGACATGGACACCAAAGAAGGCGATGAGCATGCTTGGATCTCAGAGAAGAACATACCGTACCAACAGTCAGGAAACTGAAATCATGAGTTGAGTTGCTGAAGCAAGCTACATTGACAATATTGTGCAGAATGCTTTGTGGTCTGAAATGTAAGGACTGGAGTGTTGGAGTTGACTTGCTGCAACAGCAACAGCAGGCCAGTAGAGTGACCTCAGTAAGCTGGTCACATATGAAGCAAGACAAGTGGAGAGCTGCTTTTTAACAGAGGCCAAAAATGGGAATTTGCATCTGTTTTGGGGGTGCCCATGTTCAGCACTGAATTTACTTGTGATGTCACAATCTACAGTAGAGGGTAATGGCTCATATAAAAGTAGACACTCTGGGCTTTCCCTAGCAGGGGGCTTAACTCCTCCCATTTCCCATTGCTCTGCTCACCAGCAACTAAACTCATAATACAATACACACAGAAACCCAACAGTGTCCTGACTAATCTTATAACAGACTTGCAGTGATAAAATAATCCATTTGTTTATGCTGATTGAAAATGTCTGATAAGTTGATTTTTCATTCTGTCGGCAGAATAGAACGCCAGTGAACTTCTAGAAAGGTTTAACCAAGTTTAGAAATAATCATAGTGTATATGAGAATATAAGCAGTTTCTGTAGTCAAGAAATCTGCATGATCTATTGGTTGATGTAATGTGATCAGAGAACCTTAGCTTATCATCTAGAATCTGACCAAAATTATAAGATGTGTGTGTTGGCTGGACAAGCAACAGCTGCAGCTAAGACTTGGAGGGGGAAATCCTTTATAAATTCTGTGTTTGGATACAGACCAATTTTCAGTCCTTTATTAAAAACAGGGTGCAAAAACAGAATCTCCTACTCTATGGTTCAATCTATTTTCATGTATTATCATGAACCTAATTTTCATTATGAATGTTCATTTGGTCTTGGGTGAGAAAAAGGTAAAAGAAAGATTTGTTAGACTTGATGTAAAAGACTTTGTTCTACTTCTAATTGGGGAGCGAGGTTGTACAGTGCAACACACACATACTGTACATACACAGACACACAGAGCTATAACCCCTGAATGAATGTTTTCTTCAAGAGAAGACCAGCTTCAGAGCTGAGTTTGCTAAAAAGATTCTGGACAAATTGCAGGCGAGGGAATAATATTTTAATCATATACTCCCAATGCATGAAACATGCAGACACACACATATACACATGCATATTTCAGACACCCAGTGACCAGGGAGATGGCCATTCAGTCAACCTGCACGTCATAGATACTAATGACTTACAGACGCTTACTGTACTTCTCGTTCTTCCAAAAAAATAGTTTTGGATATTTTGGTTTCCGTTTTTTTCCAGGGTATTCTTTATTTCCTTTGAGACATAAAGAGGAGGAAGGAGATTTGAGAGAAAAGCACTAAACTCTGCTATTGCCGTCTCTCGCATGTACTGCACACACACACACACACACACACACACACACACACACACACACACACACACACACACACACACACAGACATTGTTTGTGCTATGTGTTGGGGTGGGGAAGTGGTAGAGGAATTCCCTGCTTTGGGAATTGCGGTACAATGCGAACTCTGCACCGTGATCAGCCCCGAAAGCCGTCGGCGTGGAGACGTGACCCACCCAGACATTAAACACCAGCAGTTATGTCCATGAGGTGAGGAGTCAGCCATGGTGTCGTGCGGACAAAGCTTCCGAAAGAAAACAATCGAACAATTGAGACACGCAGCAAGAGGGTGGAGAAAGACGAACAGCCATCATCCTCATCACTTTTCATCCATTTAATACGCATCATGCCTTGCTCCAAACTATAAAATAACACAAGTTCAGTCACTAGGAACATTCTGCAGTGAAAACACACACACACACACACACACATTTGTGAAACTTGCGTGTGTGAGCTTATGTTAGTGTGTGTTCATCCTAGTTACTATGTTTTCACATGGGAAAGTCTCCCAGCTGTGGAAGGGCTGTATGAGCACGCTGAAGGAACTGATCAGGGCGTTCCTCTGTAGTGTGTGTGTAGCGGGAACGATCATCCAGAGGATATCCTCAATCAAGGCCAGAGAGTGCACTCTGAACAAGCTCACTGACAGAAACATAGACCCTCATACACACACACACACACACACAGTTGAGTCTACTAACAAGCTTGGGAACCTAATGCAGGACACACACACAAACACACACACACATCTTTGAAAACTTTCATACTACTATGAACTAACCTCTTTTACCCTCACACACTCTTGCACTTGAGCATTTTAATTAATACCCATACTCTAGGAATGAGCAATACCACTTACCACTTATTAAGCAAGGTGGCAACCCCTCACAGGGAACAAGTACGCACACACACACAATTTAGAGGTGCCAATCAGCCTTGTCTTTGAACTGGGGGAGGAAACCAGAGTACCCGAAGGTATCCGCTGAAACCCAGGGAGAACATTTAAACTCCACATACACAGAGCAGAGGTGGGAATTGAACCCCCAACCTAACACCTCCAACCTGGAGGTGTTAGGTAAACATGTTAGCCACTAAGCCACAGTGCAGTGGTCTTGTAAATGAGAGAGGTCACAGGAGAATGTGCAGACTGATTTGAGCTGACAGGAGGATGATGGTAATACAAACAAACACTCTTTGCAACTGTGGTGAGCAGAAAAGCATCTCAAAACACACAACACGTGGAAAAATCATGAGACAGAGGGGCGACAGCAGCAGAAGTCCACATCAGCTTCCATTCCTGTCTGCCAAGAACAGACATCTGAAGTAACCTTCTGCTGTCCAGTTTTGATTTGACATGTGCATTCTGAGACCTGTATCTGTTACTCATAAACAATCCATGAGTTATTATCAGCAGCACCTGGGATTGTGGTTGGTATCAAAGAATTGCAAGCTTAAAGAAATAAACAACAGTGCCATGACACAAGACAACATTATTCATTCATCCATTCATCTTCACTAGCCACTTTATCCTGGTCTGGGTTATGGTAGATCTAGAGCCTATCATACCAAGAGGAACACTGGGTGCAAGATGGGGATACACCCTGGATGGGATAGCAGTTGATCACAGGGCACCGTGCACATACATTCACACCTGAAGACAATTTGGCATATCCAGTCCACTTACAGGTATGTTTTTGGGAGATGGGAAGAAACCACACACAGATACAGGCCAATCATGTGAAACTCAGTACAGACAGGAACCTGAGCTCAGGATCGAACCATGGCCCTGAAGCTTTGAGATGTCAAACCATACCAATACAACACAATTACCAAGGGGGAAGGCAGTGGTGGCTTAGCGGTTAAGGCTTTGGGTTACTGATTGTGCTGGTTCAAGCCCCAGCACTGCCAAACTGCCACTTTTGGGCCCTTGAGCAAGGCCCTTAACCCTCTCTGCTCCAAGGGCGCCGCATCATAGCTGACCCTGCACCCTGACCCCGGCTTCCTGACAGGCTGGGGTATGCGAAGAAAACAATTTCACTGTGCTCTACTGTATATGTGACCAATAAAGACTCATTATGATTATCATAATAACTGTGTTTAATTAACCAATTTAGTGAATAACAACCAACAAATCACAGACTACAAGCACAAATCTTGCATCTTATTGATATTTTTTTTGTTTTATGATTAGTGGTAAACAAATCCATGGATTTGGAAATAAAACAAGGATTCTCTTGCATATCTGAATTGAAAATACTATTTGATGTATGCATTGTTATTAGAATATGTAAAGTAATAGTGACCAACTACTATTGTTTATCTTATAATCAGTGTTAAGAAGAACAATGGAATAATACATAGTATGTAATTAATGAGTGTTGATTTTATTCTTTAAAGTCTTAAGTGTGCAAATATCCTAAAACAAAAATTAAGGAGTATTTATTGAAGTAAAGATCTCTGTCTCTTGATCTCCTCTCCCCATTTCTATCCTATCCGTCTATCCCCTTCTCCTCCATTGTGTCGCTCCATCCTGAAGTAACTCAGGCATTGTTTCATCCAGATGGTGTGATCTTGGTGCTCTCTGTCTTCCTTTTTCCATTTGCTCAGCCTCCTATTAATAACTCTTATCCCCCGATTCTCTATTGACAAGACTGACAAGTGCAAAACATCCAGTCCCAGCATGAGCAATCAGGGGAGAAATGGAGATTGGGGGGAGCAGGGGATCCCCTAAACGGCCAACAACAGGATGGAAGTGAGGATGTCTTGCAGTAGGTTAAACACACAGGAGGGAATTTCTCCTTCGCTGGAGGAGAGGAGAGAGTTCCGCTAGCAGAGGCTCCAACAGCAGTGTAATTTACTGCTGAGGAAACACAGGTTTACGGCTGCGTGCTTCAACCATTTGTGACCTACAAATGGGCCTCAGAGGAAACCAAGAACTTCAGAGAGAGAGAAGGGGGTTAGAAACAAGATAGAAGATCAGGAGTAAGAGATATAGAGAAGGGAAGAAGAGTGCAGATGTTTGGATATGTCCGTAGACCAGTGGCACCTATGTATACCTTTAGCTATGATTTGAAAACAGCAAAACCAAAACTTCAAAGCATTAAAAATAAAAAATCAAGTATCACATTCAAAACATTTTTAATAATTTTGTTGATCCTTATATCATTTACCAAGTATGTTATGCATACATCAGTGTCTTTATTGACTTCTACAAAGGTATAATATGCATATTATTTTGTTTTTGTTGGTTGGTATGGTGGCTTAGTGGTTAGCCTCACACCTCTGGAGTTCGAGGTTCAAATCCTGCCTCCGCCCTGTGTCCGCAGAGCTCGCATACTTTCCCTCTGGGTACTCCAGTTCCCTCCCAGCACAATAGAGGTGCGTTGTAGGCTGATTGGCATTTCCAATTGTCCGTAGTGTGTGAATGTGTGTGTGATTGTGCCCTGCGATGGACTGGCACCCCATCCAGAGTGTTCCCCCGCCTTGTGCCTCAAGTTCCCTAGGATAAGCTCTGTAGGATAAGCAGTTTGGAAAATGTATGGATGAATATCTATAGCCAAGTCTGAACCTCCTGGCAGAAAAAAACAGGATTTGTACTGAAATATCCTGGTACTTAGCAGAATTCATGATGCTATCAATCTTCACAAGAGCTCCTGAGTCACCAGTCACAAATCAGCCCCAAAGCATCACTAATCCATCTCCATACTGTAGTTGGGGATATCAGGTGCTTTCTCCTTGTATGCTGTCCCCTTTTGTCATCAAGTATGCTTTGTGCATGTGCAAAAAGTTTGACTTCTCAAACTTGGCATGGTCTCCACGCTAACTGTAAATCAAATGATGCTCGATGAAGCTGCATTTTATGACATGCTCTCAGGAATGATGTCGATTTAAATGTAACGAGCGGTCAATAGAAACACAACACAACACTGCCATCTAGTGGTTAGTCTGTGTGCCTATCAATGCAAGTAAAAGAGATCTATTACCTGCTCTAAACAGTATCGAATAAAATTAGTTTCCTTACTGGTTATATAATTGTTTAAATCAGATAAATGACCAAATTCCCTGGTTAAAAAAAAAAAAAAAGTTGGAAATTTTCTATAAAAATGGAGAAAGTTTAAAACTATGTACGTAAGCTAATTAAATTACGTATTATATGAACAAAATCCAATACCAGAGCAATGTATTCCTGTTTATTATGTGTAAATATCGCCAACAGATTGGTGATAAGTGATTGGTCACGGGGGAAAATATTGATCAGTGATTGGTCCTTGTATGTGTCCAGCAGCTTTGGACCGAACCTCACTCACCTCGTACAGCCAGCAGCTGTGAGCTGGAGAGCAGTATCAGGTGGACAGTTGGGAAAGTCTGCTCAACAGGTTGCTAGACTAATTTTCTCTAATAAAATCACTAAAAGGGTCTAAGTACTGTTACCAAATCTAGCAACAAAGTCGCCAAACTAGCAACACTATTTCAAATATAAAAGCGACCGTTTATCAAGCATTTTATTCCAATTTCCTTGTTATTTTCAAATACAAAACGCCATTATTTAGATAATGTCAGTCGAGCATTCCAGGTTGTACAGCAATAATATAAACATCTAGCTCTCCCGTTTGAAGGCGCAGACTCTTCCTGTGGTTACCAACCACCAACCGCTTCTGCTTTTTTAAACCCAGTTTTCAGTTTCGCTTTGTCTAAAAGTTGATTCCAAGAACTGAAGAAAAAACACATGAAGACAAAAATGCGTCAGTACTTAAGTAAGTAGAATATTCATTACACTGTGTTTATAAGTAAGTAGGTAGCAAACTGTGTCTCTGTGTCCAGTTAATCTTTTCACCTACAGACAAATTAAAAGAGAGAGAGAGAGAGAGAGAGAGAGAGAGAGAGAGACACACACACACATACACATACACAGACTGACTAACTTTTAACATTTAGCTTAGTTAGTAACTAGGTCTCTTTTTAAAACCATCAACAGTAGGTCTATATTCTGCGTGTCGTTGCGGCTACAGTGTGCAAACAGAAAATAAAGCACTCTGAAAAAATATATATATATATATATTTTTCACTGAGGTAGAGCTCTCAGATATACACACGCTGTCATTTACTCCACGTCTTTTACTTTTAAAAAAAACCCTTTCATACAGTGTCCCCTTAAAGCTTACCTCTTAAAGCTAAAAATTACTTAGGGTTCATTTATGTATTGTAAATCATTATAAAAGGTACACAACAGGCCTAACCAGAATATCAAGTGACAGGGGCATCTTTTCCCTGAGATTGTGTTGTTTCGACCAAAAATTAGCTTTGGTGACAATATAATACTTACACACAAAAAATAAATAAATATATTTTATCAAAGTAACATGATTTATTTATTCATTTTTTAAAATTTGGCCTACATGCTAACATGTAAAGAGTCAGTTTAACAAGCAGCACTATGTGCAACCAATCTGCTAAAAATGTCTAAAACCTTGCTAGCTCAAGCTGGATATCGACATACTAAAGTACACAGAAGTGTGATTCATCCCGCTTGTAATCAGATACCGACTCTCAGAATGGCTGCCATGCTCCCGTTGTTGTACACCACAAAAACAAACAAAGAAGGGGGCTTACACACTCAGTAACAGCAGCTAATTTTTATTTATTTATTTTAAAGAACGGTGTCTCTTCCGGTGGGGGTTCCGGGGGCCCTTCCATGGAAAGTATCTAAGGTTTGCCTACAAAGGCACTAAATTTGTCGTAAGGTGCTTTTTTGAGGCGCTAAAGGGGTCTGTAAAGTGGACCCGAGCTGTCTGGAATAGCGGGAGGAGAGGAAGGGGCTATAGTGGGGAGTCATAGGCTGCGTCCGAAACCGCATACTTACCTACTACACAGTAGGCGAAAAGCAGTACGCCGGAGGGGTAATATGTCCGAATTCTAAGTATGTGAGAAATACCCGGATGGTATACTTCTTCCGGCGAGATTTTGCAGTATGAAACCTATGCGAGTCAAACAATCCCATGATGCAACAGGACTAGTGCGGAAGACCGCGTCGACTCTTTTTATGTATTAAACGTTGGTTAAACAGGACTTGTTTAACAATACCCGAATAAATTGTTAACTTGTTTAAGACTTTTGTGTTTATGATGACGTCGAAGGTCACATGACAATGCTAACATGGTGGATGTAGTATATCCGGAATTGTAGTCATAATACACACACACTGATTAGTACGCACTGTTTCAACGGCGAGGCAGTACGTATAGACATAGTACGTGATTTCGGATACAGCCATAGTTTAAGTGAAAGGATTGTATTAATGTTCTATTGAAAATAAACACTTTATGGTTATTTAGCTATTTCGTATTTATTTACTTTTTATAATTCAGGCACTTTATAGCACACCAGTAGATAGAAACTGGCAATTTACAAGGGTTTCCAGTACTTAAATTTCAAAAAGCCAAATTCAACACTTTAAAGCACCTTGTAGGAACCCTAGTTTTATTATTTACACACAGCGGTTAGCATGACATTAGCTCACTTATTAGCAAACATGGCTAATTTTAATATTTACACACAGTGGTTATCATAACATTAACTCACGTGGTAGCAAACAGGAAATCTTTAATGATTAAGGTAAAGGATTTAGGTTAAATGAAGTGTCACTAACCTTTGTGTATTCTGCAAGAACAGTGAGACGTGTCGTTTTGTGAAATAGTATTAACTGCACATGCAACATTACTTACGGTACTACCGTATTGACTATACTACCGATTAAAAAAATACAATGGCGTCGGCAGTATTTTGAAGCTTTAGTATCGCGATACTACCATGCAACCCTACTGTGAACAGAGTTCAGCTGACTGAAGAGACGGCAATGAGGCTATTGTTTAAATCCCATGACTGACTTTTACCTCAGGTGATGAGACATTGATTGATGTGGGTGAAGCTGATAATCAAAGGGTGATAAATCTCATTATAAACTTGCATCCATCCATAAATTTTCAATATTGCTTATCCTAAACATTGTCGCAAGGGAGCCTGGAGACTATCCCAGTGACCTCGTTTTAGGGCAGGGTGTTAACCCATCACAGGGCACTCACATTCACATACCGATTCACACACTATGGACAATTTGGAAGTCCTAGTACAAGTCTTGGACCGGGGGAGGAGGCCGGAGTGCCCAGAGGGGGCCCCCCGAGGCATAGGGAGAACTTGCAAGCTCCATGCACACATGACAGAGGTGGGATTTGAACCCCCAATGATGGGGTTATGGGGCAGTCATGCTAACCACTAAGCCACCATGGGTTAGGTTTAGCCAATTATGTTGTTTCTCCACAAGCAGATTAGGTTGTCTTTTAGTGGAATTGGAATGAAATGTTAAATGCAATTTTTCTCAGTTTTCACTGGGGATAAGCAGACTATAACTACACTTCTGGTTGAGGTGCTATACGTGCAAAGGGGATATTTTGGTTCTATTTGTCTATATAGGCTATAGTAGAAAATGACAAAATTGAATATTGTACAGTGTTTTCCTAGGCCACCACCTGTTTTTCCCAACATGGCTGAAACTGTATCCCTGTGTATTTTCCTCCTTTTTTACAGTGCTGTTTCTCATCTTTCCAATGCCTGATGTGTTGTCATTGCAAGTCCCATGTACAGTAAACCTGGAAGAGGGTGTCGAGTATCGTAAAATAACCTGGTATAAGGTAGGGCTAATAATTTCAACAATCAGTAATAAAATGGCAACAACATAAGTACATTAAACATCACCCCTGTTGAATCGTTTTTGTTTGTCCAGGTGTCAGTCAGTTCAGGCTCATTGATGGGTCTTGTAATGAAAGACATCCACACTAACATAACACACCTTTACAAGTTCGCCAATCACTCATATAAAGTCGGGAACGATCTTTCACTGCTGCATGTGCCTGAGCGCAGCCAGGATGAGTGTGAGATGTACCGCTGCTGTGTGTGGCCACCTGTTGGACATCGCATTCTGCAGAGTGACTACAGCCTACCACAAGGTAATGGTCCATATATCACCGCTTCAAGTTTCACACTTTTGGAGTTATATTTACATGATAGTTTTCTGTTTGTTTGTTTGTTTATTTGTTTTTATTTCTCTGCATTTATTTGTCTGCAGGTTGCCAGAGCAATGATGTTGGAATGACAGAATTATCTTTTCAGTTACAAGGTACAAATGTGGCCCTGTCCATTCAGTTTCAATGCATCATAGCCGGAGTCTTGCTTTTGGTTATTTTATCTGTAACAGCGGTTGTATGTCTATGCAAACAGAGAAAAACACACACCAAAGTCCCATTATTTGTATCCATTTGAAATATTTGTAAGGATATATTAAACCAGTAAGGTTGTAGTTGCTGTATTTGTAAGATAATGAAATTATTTGCATTAGTTTAGAGGGTGCCAATGCTTAACACAAGAACTGCATATATAAATATAATTGTGCAGTCCTTGGCTTATCTGATATAGGCCAAGACTTTGGCCAATGTTGTTTACCTTTGTATGTGTACCAGTGTATGTTGGAAGAGGAGACATATTTGGATATTAAAGCAATTCATAAATAATTCATATGTTGATTGTTTATACATGGGATTTTTTTTGTCAAGTGAAAAACAGCACAGAATGTGTAATTTAGGATGGATTCTGCAGCACAAAGGCAACCATTTGATATAGTTTCATAACATCTTATTAAAAGGGACTTTTCTGGCAAGTGGGTATGTCTGCATCCTGACCAAGTACTGCTTGAAGCCTGCAAGTTTGTATGCCAAACAGACTGATCATTAGGAGCATCTTCAGATTCAGTTACATATCTTCTGTCAAAACACACTACTTGGGCATTTTAGATAAACTGTGTTGAGTTTTCCTGGAAATTCCGTTTCCCAGTTTTTACCCTTCTACCCGCTACTCTGTCATACAACTGATAGAGCTTGTAGAATTACTTCCTCTTACCTTCTCAGGAGGTGGAGTCTTCTTGCCGCTGGGCTCGAGAACGCTTGAAGTCCTTTCTCTTTCTCTGAAGAAGTTGGTAACAAAGGAATTCACTCTTGAAGTAAGGTATACGATTCGTCCTTTTTATGGACTTCGGTTTATTAAAGAACAAAAGGATTACAAATATCTTAGCTCAGAATATAAAGAAAAATATAGAACAACTGTAGACTACGCAGAGTCTGATAATGGTTTTCTTTTTAGAAGAAATTAAAACGAGTAAGTCTTCACCCGAGGAAATGGCAACTAAACACTTGCCTTTCCTCGATATTTGTACGTTTTTTGAGTGTGGTCCTGTGCACTAGGGTCCAGGCTAGCACACAAAACCACCATGCCTTCTTTGACATCACAGAATGGGGTTACATGTTCTGGCATTGAAGTTAACTGTAAAGGTACCTGTACATGATGCATGCCCTTACTTGGGCTTAACAGAGAGACACAATGGACAGGAGATTGTGGTATAGAGCTCTAATTTTGAAGCCGTGTGCAGAAAACAGGATGTATGCTTTTACTTGGTCGGTTTCAGTTTTATTTCTAAGCGCCCTTGCGCCTTTTCTAATTCATCTACGTGTTTGGTAAAGGCAAAGGATAAAAGGAACTCAGACATCCTGATGATGTTATCACAAAGAATTTCTCCCCTCTGAAACTGTGATATCAGAATAATTTTGTAATTACACAAGAACAAACAACATTTAAGGCGTTTCTGAAACAAAACAAACATTCTGAATATTATTTGTTCCAAAGGTTCATACTGTGAAATAAATATATGACCATAAGGAAGCCCGAGCCTGTGTTAGCTATCATCATACCATTTAATCAGCTGGTGCATTTAATGTATTTAGAGTTTACAAAAAACAAAGAAAAAGATGTAATAACAACAACAAAAACATAATGTTAAAGTGCCACTATTAGGGTATACAAAAGCACTTAACTTAATTTTGTTTGAGAGATCTCATACAATAGGTTTACATGCATCCAAGGTCATGAAACACCTTAATTTTCTCATAATTTACATTTTAGCATCATCTCTTATTCTGTGTCACAAATGTCTCACTAAGGGATCTGTTCACTCTAAACTACTCCTTACAGAGATCCTAATCTGCTCTGATTGGTCAGGTGTCCCTGTCTGTTGTGATTGGTCTACCGCTTACAGCGCGTGTATCGTCCATTACCATATCTAAATTTCAGCTCAGTAATAATGTTGTTAGTTTTACCTTATGAATTTGAGCCCGAGTCTGATTGTGATACATCGGAAAATCAACCCGAACCACCACCGTATGCATGACAAGAACAGGATGTTTCTCAGTGGTAAGTTTATATGTAGTTTGACAATAACGTGAGTTAGCCAGTTAACAGAGGCCTACAGCTGTGCACTGGCTGTACACGTATACACCATAAAACTATGCATTTGGAACACTCGGTAGAAAATATATACATAAATAATTAATCATACTTACAGGTTGTGATCCAGAGGTGCAAGATTGTCCAAATAAAGTGGGTACGGCCCCATCTTTAATGAATAATTGTTTCGCAAATCCTGCGCTGACTTCAGCTAGATTTGAGAAGCAGTTGTGAAATGTCGGGAACACAAACGAAGGTGGTGTGGTATGCTGTGGTATCATTTTAAAATGAATTCTAACCACTGACTCTTTACATCCTCATCCTTTGGGAGTCCATGCAAATTGGTTTTGCTTTTCCAGTGCAGAAAACAACGTCTTCTAGACATGAAACTAACTCTTTCAGGATGCAACTAGTGTAGTGTTTGAGGGTGTGTGTTGTGGATAAAAATGACATGAAATAAACATGAGGGAGACTTAGTATGAGTAAAATGTAATTTTATTGGTAATTCACAGGACTGGTGGGTGCGTAGTCTGGAGGAGAGCGGTAGGGGGAAGAAAATGGGGTGCGTCCTGGGGACATGGGAAAGTCAGCAAGGGTGAAGTGAGAGGACCACTGAGAGTGGGGCGGACTGGCAGGTGAGAAGAGGGAAGAATGGTCGGGGCCCAGGTTAGAGAAGGTGACATCTTCCTCAGACTGAAAGCTGGAGGGGGGTTTTGGCTGTGTAGAGGCGTCAATACACACGTTCACGGGGCAGATTCTGTATCGGAGAGGGGGGGGACCCCGCATTTCCATTTCCAGAGGGGGTGCTGCGAAGAAAGTTAAGTAGCACCATGATATCAGCAGTGAGATGCGCAAGCTGATAATGAGTGTCCAGATCCAGATCCAGATCCAGATTCAGTAAAGGGGAGAAGAAGGACTGACGATGGGCACCTAGACACACAAAAGCGGTATTAGGCGGATCTTGACAAATTGGATTTACACTTTAAAGATCTTTAAGAGTACTACACTATGGTTTATTAGTCAAAAAGTCAAAAAGAAGTATACGAGCTGAGGAGTGCTAACACACACACACACACACACACACACACACACACACACACACTCTCGTACAGTCAAGGGCGGGCAAGTAGACATAACGCACACACACACACACACACACTCTCTCTCTCTCTCTCTTTCACACACATAACATTATAACTTTATAAGAATAATAAAAAGGAGTATTAAGATATTATAAGGGTAATATCTTATAATAATAGAAAACTCTTTATAAAGTACAGAATAATAGGATATGTAGGACAGTAGAACTGAAATGATATTATGAAGTAGGAAGTACAGTAAACCGTTTTTCGAGCAGCATAACTATATATAAAATAGAGATATAGAGCAAATATGAAAATAAATTATAAACTAGAAATACAGGAAAATATAATTTACTCATAATTCAGATGGTGAAGATTCTTGTCTCGCAAGGAAGGCTTTAATTTTAAGAGAAAACCATGAGGAGCCATTTATACATAGGTTTGTACAGGAAGTAAGTCTGGAATTACTGACGACTCGTGTTAGTTATTCAGAATCGGTTCTTTCTTTTGGTAGTCAATAACACCATTTGTAGTGCACTTTGATTTTTTAAACATTCCAGACTTTTTACATTCGCAAACAGCTCTATAACACTAAATGAAAGGTAATGTCTGAAAAAGCATAATGGGGCAATTAAAAAAAAAAAAAAAAACACATGCCGTGTCTGCATGATGGCAAATTGAAGCAAATAAGATATCAAAGCTAATCATGAATGGAGGCAGAAATGGATTAGATGTGTGTGAATGGTATCATGAGTCCTGTGCTGAAGAGAATGACATCTGTTTCTGTTTTTTTTTTTTTTTTTTTTTTTTTTTTTGGCAAGTAGTGCTTGCGAAACATAACCTAAATATGAATATATAAATATGAATATATCGTTTAGATTTAGATCTTTCTACGTGATTGAAATGAACTATTGAATAGACTAAATGAAACATTGCATCTGTTAGTGTTGTGTATTACATCTTTGCATAATTAAAGTTTTCTTGTTTCAATATTCAATATTCAATATTTTTTTAAATAGTTGATTAACTGTCATTCATAGGGAATGGAAGTCACTGACATTTATATTTTTTGATGTTATTTAATCAGGTAAACATTATTGCTCGTCTTCTTTGTCAAATTGGAAATTAAATATCAAAAGATGCAATGATCCAAAAGCATTTATCTTTGTATCCTTCATGTTTTTTTTGATAGTTCAAACATTAAATTCCCAAGAAAGTACCAAAGTAATCTTCATTTACTAAACTAACTGTGCCACATTCCCAGAACAAACTGCTTTGGTGATAGAGAGCATCATGCTATGTTTGAAAGGGTGCATTTTATAAATAATAAAATATCGCAGTTTGATTTCAATCCCCAAATACCTGAATTCACCCAATGTCAAAATGTGTTATGTTCCAAGCCAAACCAAAGATAAAATTACTTTCGCTTACAGTTGTTTGCTAATTTTGACTTTTTTTTTTATTAAACTTGGTCATACGTGTGCTTTAAAATGAGGCACATCTAGGGACTATAGTGGCTTTACATTGTGGTTTGAAATGTAAACCAGGTGATCAGCAATCAAAGGACCGCCTCAGAGCTTTCAGATGCAGGCAAATGCCTGTGTATCCTGTCTCATAACTAGTTTTCCATCTTAGGTTGTAAAGAATGATATAAAGAATGATGAACAAAATAGAGTTATTTTAATTTTTTTCATTATCCTGGAAAGTTTTTCAGTTCGTCTAACTGATGAGAAGAGCTCAGGATGCATGAGGGGATTTGGGGTAAGTTTATAGACTCACTAACTTATTCAACCAGAAACTTTTCTTTTAAGTGCGTATTTAATATACTACAACATTGCACAATACTAAATTCATAATTTGTTTTTTGATTGCTTATAAAATTATTTAAGCATATTTTTATATTATTGCATTTGCTATTTGTTTAAACAAACAATCAATTAATCAATGAGTGAACCAATAGTGTTTAAGAATGCATTTAAACTTAACTTATCTAGCCATAAGGAAGGCTGTGGTTCAAACAAGTAAACAAATTTTTAATAACAATTTTGCCTCACCTTACAGAAATAATGCTTTCTCAACAAAAAATATTCAAGGGCCAAAATCATTTTAGGAATGTTGTCTAAACTGTTTGAGCTATTCCAGTCCCAGTATTTGTTTAGGATTTTTCAGATTTTTTTTGAACTGACAAATTCCTCACAACTTTCTCACTATGACACAAAGCTGCCTTCATATACCTACACCTTTTTTCCCTTTACCATCAAAAAATCATGCACAAATAAAATGACGGTAAAATGAATATGCTTAAAACAGAGGAAGATGTAAATAAAATGAATAGCTTTATCATAACCCTAAATGGCCACATAATACACTTTATTTCTAAAATTCTTCATCTTCATTATCTTCAGTAACTGCTTAATAAGGTAAATAATTAAATACTAAAATGTAATAAATCATTTAAAATGATTATTTTAGTAATGGCAATTGTTTGTTTCTAAGCATTATCAATTTGATTAATTAATTAATTCAGTAGCCCATTAAAACTTTTTTATTTGAAAATTTTAAATAGTCTTTTATGAATGATTTGTAATGATGATTAACAGTTGGGCCAGTTTACCTCAGAATCATTTTGGTTCAACTTGAGATGCATTTGCAAGAATTTCTTGTTGACTAAAGCTAGTATCATCCAGGGAAAGGAAAAAAGTGAATCTGGTGGCATTTAGTGGTTATTGTTGTTTTTATTGTAAACAATGACCTGATATTTAAAAACAAAAACAACCCAGAAGATTGAATGACAGACTTCATGTTACACGAGGACTGAACAGATGCAGTGGGTCTTTATTATGGAGCACAGTGGGCTGTATTCAATTTTGACTCTAAAATTAAGCAGTAATTTTATTTGCAACTAGTAATCTCTACAATGTGATAGTATATGACTATACACATATGCAGTTGCTATAAATGTCAATTTGATTACAGTGAAGATAAAACACTCATTTAGGACATTTTCTCTGTTAGACTAGAAAATGGTGGTCTGATGTTTCACAGGTTCTTCATCTGAATCACAGGTAAATGTGTAATGCATAAAAGAGATTTGCGCTTCGGGCCAGGAGAATTACAATAGTATAACATTGGTGCAACTTACTATGTTACCTTCTGTTTTGCTACAGAGGTGAAGCATGCTGTGGTCTGCAGAAAGAGCACATTGCCTACATAATATGCACAATAACAAATGCGAGTGGCTATACTTGAAAGCTTGAATAAATGTGAAACAGATTGTGGTCACTGAGGCCTCAGGAACCTTGAATCTTTTTCTACTTTCATTCTGTGGTACAGCATTCTTAGGAAATGTATTTGCATTTTACTTCATTTTAATTCCAGTGCTTAGATTCTGTCTTGTATTTTCCAGAAGTAGGTATTTAAGTCTTTATTTTCATTCTGGAGCAGAATGAGGACTGGTTGTTCAACTGGTTAAGTTCAAAACTGCTATTTTATATCTAATCTAAAAGATGTACACTCTTTTATGAGGCACTTTCATAACTATTAAAATGTTTTTAGGGTACAAGGCTTTTATAATGTTGACATTTTAGAAGACCTGATGTCAGATATTTACCATGCTCCTGAATGCATTGATTTTGCAAAAACATCCTTTCCTAAACCATGGTAACCATGGTATAAATCAAAGCAAAAATTTACTTCAGCAGTTCCCCCTTATCTCACTTCTCTCATAACATATTTGCCAACTTTTTGCTGCAAAAGAATTGACATGGTCCCTGTGAAAATGCAAAGCATATGAAAAAGACCATGACAGGGTCATTTTAAACCAGACAATTTTTTTTTTTTTTTAAAGACAATAATTTTGTAATAAATGGGGTACAAATGTGCATGAAGGTCAGATATTTTGTTTTAGACTTTAATATATACAACTCTACACCAAGTATACACCAATTAGATTCCACCGCCATCATGTAGAATATATTCACATTCGTATGCATCAGTCACGTATTAGTTAGATTTAATAGTGTTCTTTTAGTCATTGTTTACTTAGTCATATCTGATCAATTATGGGACTGTCTTAAACATCTTAATCATATTCGGAGTGGTGGAATCTAATCAGTTATTCATCAGTTAGGCTTCATATTGTTCATACATGTCATATCTGATAAATTTGACCTGATAAGTAAAAGACAGTCTTAATCATCCTTCCTGTGTTATAAGAGTTTTGTTGTTATTGCAGCCTGGATTATGGTGCTTGTTCTGCACTATTGGAGTGGTCTGACCCAGGGTATGCCATTCATCTCAGCAAACTGCCGCGACGACATTAGATTGCCATGTAGTGTCAGCAATCAAGGTAGCGTTTATCGTTATGTGGTTTGGTACAAAAATGAGACCGCCATCATAAAAAGGAAGTACAATGATGTGACATTTTATAACAAGTCCTCTCCTGCATCTCTGGGAGTTCAAGATACACTGGTGTTACAAAACGTGCAGCCCTTTGACTCTGGAATTTACCAGTGCTTCTTAGCTGCAGACGTTGGCCAAAAAGACAGGGAGTCATTTGTCCTACTCACAGTTTCAGGTGTGTATACGTTCACTCTGAATATAATTCTATTCATGACTCATTAATTATGTAAGGGATAAAATGCAACTGGGCCAGCTGTCATACAGTACAACCCCAATTCCAAAAAAGTTGGGACGCTGTGTGAAATGTAAATAAAAACAGAATGCAATGATTTGCAAATGCATTATGCTATAAATAGCAAACACATATGCTATTCACAATAGAACATAGAAAACATATTAAACGTTTAAATTGAGGAAATGTAGCATTTTAAGAAAAAAATAAGGTTATTTTTTATTTCGTGGCCACAACACGTCTCAATGCTGAAAGGTATATACAGGTTTTAGAGCAACATAGAATCTTCTATCCAGATTCCATCCCATCTTTACTTCTGAGAGACTCTGCCTCTCTAAGATACACTTTTTATACCGAGTCATGTTACTGACCTGTTGCCAGTTAACCTAATTAGTTGCGAAATGTTTTATCCAGCTGTTTCTTTTTATGAACACTTATTTTCCAGCCTTTTGTTGCGCCTATCCCAACTTTTTTGAGACGTGTTGCGGCCATGAGATTAAAATTACCTCATTTTTTTCTTAAAATGGTACATTTACACTCTATCCAGGGTGTACCCCGCCTTGTGCCTGATGCTTCTTGGGATAGGCTCCAGGTTCCCCGTGACCCTTAGAAGGAGTAAGCGGTAGAAGATGGATGGATGGATGGATGATACATTTACTCAGTTTAACCATTTGACATATTTTCTAGGTTCTATTGTGAATATCATATGGGTTTATTCGATTTGCAAATCATTGCATTCTGTTTTTATTTACATTTTACACAGCATCTCAACTTTTTTTTCGAATTGGGGTTGTATCTCAATGTGTTCTTCCTATTATACTACAGTGATTTTCCCATGATTAAAATCCAGCCATCCATCCATCCATCCATCCACTTTCCGTACCACTTATCCTACAGGGGTCACAGGGGAGCCTGGAGCCTATCCCAGGGAATCTTGGGGCACAGGGGACACCCCTGTGACAAACAAAATGCAGCTTGTCATGTAACCAAAAAACCTAAATCTCATAAAGCCCTCTGTTCTGAAAAGTTACCTACGTTGCTTTACTTATGAGTGTTACAAAGCACTGCCACTGTTCCATAAAGGCTAAATAAATGCCTCCACAGAAAACGTCACCAAATTACAGCTGCACTACTGTCGGAGCTGCTTTTACTGTTTGACTAATCAGATCCCAGAATTCAACAGTGCAATAGAGCTTAGCTCTTTGGTTCTGGTTTTCATTATTACTTCTTCAGGTATTATTTGACATTTGTCACAAAAATGAGTTAGTGTTATAAATGTTATTTACATGCCACTGACTATAGCATGCGATAAGCTTTACTCAAAAATATTGTGCATAAAAATATGCAGTTGAAAACTGCAGGTCACTGGGTAAGTAGTTCCCGTGTTTCTAATACATATCTCAGCTAAAGCATTCTCTCATTTCCAGAGTGCGTGACTGTCAGTCCAACCTGGACTACATCTGGAGGTGTGTGCATTCAGAATGTCGTGGAAGTTTCTATTCTGTGGTCTCTTGTCGGTTTTAGTCTTTTCAGCCTGTGTAAAATCATCTTCTGCACCATAATTGTCACAGTGAGTACTGAGAACATCTAATCTCATTTCACAATAAGACATTTCTCTTTTATTATCACAGTAAAGTAATAATTATTCTTAATAATTATAAATGAAATGCTTTTCATAGTAGGAAATGTTTGTTGATCTATTTCTAAGTAGGACATGTAATCATTCCATACATACTATAGTCATATCTATTTCAGCATGTGTAGTCATAATATGAATAAATGGTCTAATTAAATGTAAGAATCATATATACTTATATATACACCAAGCTGAAATATGATTTTAAGAAAAAAAACGCTTGCAACCACTTACATTCATACCCTTTACACAAATTTTTGTTTTGCATGCTGATCAGATGTTTTTTTTGCACAGGTTTGCAAGAAGCAGAGAGGAAGTGAAGCGAGACGCAGAAGCGGAAAACTGAGAAACGATTCTTGCAAACACAGAGACAAAAGACACCTCTGAGTTTGCTAAAGTGCAGCATCCTGCTCGTTTTTTATTTTATTTTTTATTTTTTATTTTTTAAACTTTTGTTACTTGCTGGTGACAGGCAGGTTGTGCTTCTTCTTTTTTTCCACCTGTTTTCTTTCTAATTTTCCTTTGTCAATTCTCACCCACCAACTAACTCTCCCCATAATACGACAACGTCAATTTACGATTACATTTTATTTGTATAGCACTTTTAACAATGGACATTGTCTCAAAGCAGTGAGACAACTACTAACCTGAGAATGTGAAGGTTAACACATGCCTCCCCTGAGACTTGTGAAGCGCTAGCCAACCACATATTTTCAAACCATAGGGTTGCATGGTATACCGGTACTACGGTAGTATCACGATACTAAAGCTTTAAAATTCTTCCGTTGCCACTGTAGTTTTTAAACACTTCATATCATCAATATGGTAGTACCGTAAGTAATGTTGTGTGTGCAGCAGTTAATACTATTTTTGCTAAAACGACACATCTCTGTTTTTGCAGAATACAGAAAAGTTAGTGACACTTCATTTAACTTAAATAACATTAATTTCCAAATCAGTTATTTATTCCTAATGTTGTGTTCATTTTTAGTACTCAGAGTAGCCAGTTATCCATTCTCATTAATAAAATATTTAGAGGAAAATTCGGTTTGTCAGTTTTCATTGATATCTATGTATTTCTGAAAATTTGGTTGCTGACAGTATATAGGTGGCTAGTTGACTGTAAAGTGTCTAAAGTGGACTATCCAAATAATGTGTGAACAATTGAGCTGAGCAGTCTGTTTGCAATATGCCAGAAGGCGGCCAGGAGGAAACCTGATTAGACCGTTTAATAAGACTCAAACAGCCAAATACCATGTAATGTCACAGCATAATTGACAACTAAATACTACCTGGATAGCTTTGTGTAAAATAATGCATACCTAAAGCAGAATTATCACATTACATTGCACAAGACTTAGTTTGTGTGTGCATGCATGTGTGTGTGTGTGTTTGTTTTACAGTCACCTAGTTCAGTGTTCTGCTCAAATGTCAATGAGGATGTGTGAATTTCTTCTTTATTTTACTCAGTGGTTTAAATGTTGTAAGGTTTCAGGTCACAGCACTAGCACCCTGTGTGCAAAAATACATTTGTGTGTGTGTTTTGTGTTTAACTGGAATAGCAACACTTATATTTAACTTTACCACACCTGTGGAGCTCTGAAAGTTGAGTTAGTAGCAGCTTTCAAAACATTATGCTTACTACTTGTAGCATTGTCCAGCACAGTTAGTGTAATACATTTATTCATGACATCAGTAAATCACATTCCATAAAAAAAAATTCAGCATGAACGGATTATCTAGAAGAAAGCCACAAAAGGTAAGTGACATTTCTTGCACTGTAGCAGCATAACCCGGGATTTAAAACAAACAAACAAAATAAATCACTCTCAACATCGGTCTCTGTCTCTGGTAAAATGATGTGAACACAATACACTTAGAAAATTCTAGTAAGTAAAAATCTCTGCATACCGCGGAGTAGGCTGCATCCATTATATCCATTCATTATTGTACTTTTAAGTTGAATAATTTCAACCTTGAAATGATTAACCCTTGTGCATCCTTATGGACACGTTGATCTTTTTCACTTTTGTTTAAAATCATTTTGCCTGTCTTAATGCAAAAGGTATAATTTTGCAAAAGGTATGTATTTTTATTCGAATTTTAATATTTCACCCTCATTTGCTTTCATAAATCTATTTTAAACTAGGTACACAAAATAGTTGCACTCATGACCTTAAGGACAAAAATGTCCCCATTGAAACCCATTCAAACTTTAATCCCTGTGACTTTTAAGCATAAAATCATGCATAAAATCTTTTACTTTGTTGACAAGGTTTCAAAACACTGATTTATTAATTTTTTTAATTCTAAAATGTGTACTCTTTTCTCAGGTTTAGCCTCTGGGGAAAATACATGCTTTCCCTTTTTTTTTTTTTTTTTTTTTTTTTGTTTATTCTGCTGTATTATAGAGCACTGAAGCCCAACTGAATAAATGATGCAGCTATAATTGTGTGGGTGTGTTTGTATGGATACCAGAGTTGTGGTTTGTATGAGTGTACTGAAAATTTTATGTGTCTGAACAGTTTGAAAGAAAGAAATGATATTGTACTGGAAATCACAAATTCCACCCATGTATATGAGTCAAAGAAGGTTACTGAGCTTTGAAGATTTTTTGCATTATGTACAGAAACCGGCATTTAAAGGGTTAAAATTCTGAAAATGAATGAATTTTTGGTAATTATGATCAGATCTGATGCTGGTAAAAAAAAAAGAAAAGAATTGAAGTCAGTGAAAGTGGAAAAAAATGAATATATAATATTTCTATGACAGTTTTTGGACATGGACATTTTTGTCATCTATGGGCCCAGGTGTAACTTTTTTTTAATTCAATTAAATATTAAATATATTTAATTAAATATAATAAGGGTTATTATAAACATTTGTACATGATTTGAACTAACTTTATAATTATTTTGTTATGGCAGTACATACAGCATATATAGTAATATAATATTATAGATTTTATTATATATGTAATGTTTTATAACCTTGTGAAAAACAAATAGATAAAGCAAATGGCATTTTTACATTTTTCCAAAAGTTTTGACTGTCACTTAGGCAAAAAAAAAGAAAACACCACCACCACCACCACCAACAACAACAACAACTTTTGGCAACACTTCATTTACCATTCCCCCACATTTTTCAAATTGCTGGCTTTACATTAATGTTTTCTTAGTTGTTATCCGCACAATATTGTCATCAATGGAATGTGAATGGAAACCCCATATGATCTGCCACAGCTGCATAACAGATGTGAAAAGCTGGCCAAAGCTGTGAAATATGTTTTATATATATATATATATATATATATATATATATATATATATATATATATATATATATATATATATATATATATATATATATATATATATATATATATATATATATAAGCCTATTATTTATATTTATTTTCTATTGTATTAAATATTTTATATCTATATTATATATATTTGTATATAGTTTTTATTGGGGGTGCAAGGTGGCTTAGTGGTCAGCACGTTCGCCTCACACCTCCAGGGTCGGGGCTTGATTCCCCCCGGGGTCATGTGTGTGTGGAGTTTGCATGTTCTCCCTGTGCTGTGGGGGATTCCTCCGGGTACTCCGGTTTCCTCCCCCAGTACAAAGACATGCATGGTAGGCTGATTGGCTTGTCTAAAGTGTCCGTAGTGTATGAATGGGTGTGTGAGTGTGTATGTGATTGTGCCCTGCGATGGACTGGCACCCTAATCAGGGTGTACCCTGCCCTGTGCCTGATGCTCCCTGGGATAGGCTCCAGGTTCCCTGCGACCCTGAAAAGGAGTAAGTGGTTGAAGATGGATGGATGGATGGATGGATGGATGGATGGATAGTTTTTATTGGTACCTTTAATTTGGTAGGCTTTCTATATAGTGTAGGCTGTTTCAGCAGCAGACGCCTATTTAAAGTGCGTGCAGGAACTAGTGGTGCAGAAGTACTGGAGCTGCTGAAAAACAAACCCTGAACGGCAACAACGAAAAAACAATCACCAAACGGAAAAAAATGATGCGACTGAGCATTGCTATGTGTAAGTGTTGCTATGAGTAAGTGCATTTCCAGTTAAAGAGATGGGTTAAGGAAAAAATGGGGATTTCCATTATGGACAGAATGTAAACAATGAAAGCGAACGTAAAAGAGCAAATAAATAAATAAAATAAACACAAACCAACCAATAACCAAATGTGGACTCAGTTTTCAGACTGCAAAGAAACGTATAATCGGTGCTATAATTAACTTAAAGCATTGAATAAAGTGTGTCGCTTGAATGAATTGACAGTATTTCTTTCTTTATTCTCAGTTGTTAATCTGCTTGAGCTGTCCATATCGGTACGGGATGAGCAGAGCTTCATTACAATCCCATGCCAAGCAAAACGTGAATCAGAAGTTCAGTACAGGAGAATCACCTGGTATAAGGTAATAAACATGTTAGTAGAAAAGAGACACAACAACAGTTTAACTGGCAGGTTTCCTATCAAATCATAACAAAAACATACGTCACCCGGAATACCAGGAAGTTCACATAGCCTGTAGCATACTTACAAACTGTTTAAAAAAATCATCCGCGTTACAAAGAATCAGTGAGAGCATGTAGTTTTATAAACAAGATATAATGTAAATGCTTGCATTAAATACACTCATGTAGGCTGCAACAGAAGCCTGTATACACTTTATGCGCGCAAGTGCACGTCAAGTCTGAGTTTGCTCGGCTATGGGAAGCCAAACAATCCAAAAGCTGGTCAAAATTGAGCTATCCGGAAGAACCGAGCGGAGCAGACCAAATACCAGCGCGAGCCACTGGGTAGAACCACTGAAGCGCTGATATGCGCGAGAACCACTGAGTAGAACCACTGAAGAGCTGATATGAGCAAGAACCACTGGGTAGAACCACTGAGTAGAACCACTGAAGAGCTGATATGAGCAAGAACCACTGAGTAGAACCACTGAAGAGCTGATATGAGCAAGAACCACTGAGTAGAACCACTGAAGAGCTGATATGAGCAAGAACCACTGAGTAGAACCACTAAAGAGCTGATATGCGCGAGAACCACTGAAGAACAGCGCAGCACAACTGATATGCGCGAGCCACAGGGTGGTGCAGGCGGACTTAACCTCTGACGAGGAGAGCTTGACTCCAGACCGAGCTAAAAAAAAAAAAGTCATGACGTTTTGTTTGTAATATTTTAAATCAAAGTTTGATTCAGGTTATACTTGCCAGTTCGGATTAATGTATCATTTTAAATGTGACGTAACTAATTACACACATAAAACAGTGAACAGATTTGATAAAAGTTCAGCATGTGTCATAAATATGATTTAGTATATATACGTAATTATACACAACTGTATGTAATGTATGCACTTAAGCCAAAATGATTGTAAATGTGTTTATGTAATTTATATTCTTTTCACATGCCCACAAAAGTGAGATGCATAGTCACATATAATTACATTTACTTTGTGGCAAGAAAAGCATATAAATACTGAATTGGTGTTGTACAGAACATTTTAGCTCCATGCACATAGCCATAGGTTACAAAACTTTATTTGTTAATAGGTATTTGACATTACAAATAATCCAACATTATATAAATACTGTAAAAACTTTATAGAGCAGTTTATTGGATTAAATTAGGAATGGAACTGAACTTTGCCACTGGATAACTCTACAATTTAATTGGGCTTACCTGCACAATGCTCTTTATTGTAGTCAACAAATACTACTTTTGGGCAAATACTTTACATTTTTTAAACTCTGTAAAATATGTTCTTATATTTTACACTGTATGATAATAATGTTTAGATATAAAAATGATTCCCTCTAATGATCTGCACATAATCATGCCTGCCATGACCTGTTGTTAAGTCTGAACAGCTCATTCACTTGATTCAGCTTGACTAAGCATTTGCAATCTGGCACCTTTCAATATAGAAAAAACACTGAAGTCTCACAACAGCTTCAGAGACCAACCAAAAAACAACAGCAACAACAACAACAACATTCAATTCGATTTTGTTTATATAGCATTTTAGACTTTGTTTTAAAGCAGCTTTACAAAAATCCTCACCATGGCACTCTTTGTTCTGCATAGACCCAGAAAATGGAGTTGAGTTAACTGAACTCTAGAGCATGTATGTTTATTTGATTCTCCCCAATAATTCCAATCCAGCAACGCGCAGCTCATTTTGAATGGTTTTAGCTGCACTTTTATTCAATTATGTTTGATACAGCAGCTGTGCTTCCTGCTGCAAGTGTGCGAGGTGTACACAGAACTGCTGATAGCATGGATTTATCATTAACCAGGGTTGGTGGTTTTTCTCTGAAAGGCCACACTAAACCTGAAACTAGGCCAAAAAACAAAAACAAAAAAACAAAATCAACAGCTATTGGAAAGAGACACATTTTCCTATTTTTCAGCCTTTGAGTAGGAAACAATTTTCAATTTCATAATCAACCTTTCCGTCTTTTTTATTAGCTTTTATTTCTGATTATTTTCTATTAAAAATACTTTTTGTAAAATTAGTCCAGTTTGGCATAAAACAACGACCTTTGGCAACCCTCTTCTTCACTTAAAATTGAGCATGGGGCAGCATGATGTTTTCCACAGTGGGCCTCTGTTAGTGCTTGTCGTACAGTAGCTCCCTTTATTATTTAACCCCGGTACAAAAGATGGCACTGCACAACTTCCCATTTCTGACACCTGCTTATTACTGAGAGGAAGAAGAGAGCCAGTATTCACTTTTTTTTTTTTTTTTTTTTTTTTTTTTTTTTTTTTTGCAAAAAGCTGTTTACACACTTTTTGCAAACTGGCTAACTGAAAATGGATGTTATGTATGGAATTGTGAGGTATTTGGTGATTTGGCCATTGCAACAAATACTTCTTTAAAGCTAAGTCCTTAAATTTCTAATTTTAAACAGTATACACTTTTTAAATAATCAATGATGTGAATTTTATCAAAGTCATTCACATACTTATGGGAAAACCCAGATTATGTTATTTTTTTAAATCAAATTTATTTGGGGAGTTGTGAAATGTTAATGTTCCTTCAAATTGATGAAGTGTTGACTATGAATAGTCTTTTTTTGTGGTCAGTATGATAATACAATGACTCAATAATGGGGCACTTAGCTATTTGAATAAGAGTCCAAGAATACTTATATGCATATGTATGACAGGTGCAATGCTACTTAGATTTAGAATATATGCTTGCATTTCAGTGTCATCAAGAAGATAGCCACAACATAATAAATACACTTATATAATATTTAGTGTGTAATTTTGAATCAGTGCTTTCAGTGGACACCTTGTTTATGTGTGTATGCAGAAGGATTTATTAGCAGCGAGCATTTAATTTCGCGTATGTCACTGATGCACTCTCACTAAAATGGTGGGTGCTTGCATCTTCTTCTTTTTCGGCTTCACCGTCAGTAAGACAGTTTTGTACCTGAGCGCCGTCAAGTCATACTTTTATGTAAGTTCAGCGGCTCCGGGCATGTGAACAAAAGCGAGAATCTCATTGGTAGGCTAGTTTTTGATGCGGCGTGTCAAAATAAAACCTAACCCCTGTACGTTAAAACTGTATGTATGCTTTTATGCCATGCGTTTCATGCCTGGGTGTGAACACTCTCAATGACACCCACTGGGGCGTTAAACGTACCATTTTCATGCTGCGAAAATCCTCCTGGTGTGAACAGGACTTAAGCCTTTTTCTTTTTTTAATTTTTATATTTTATTGAATTTTTTTACAGGTAGAATTGGGGTCTGAAGTGTTAACTGGTCTTGTAATGAAAGACCTGCTTACGCAGGAAACTGTCCTCTATAAATTTGCTAACCAGTCCTATGAAGTGGAAGATGATTACTCTTTGCTACTCCCGGAGGCTGTGCAGACGGACTGTGGCCGTTACCGCTGCACTCTGTGGCCTCCGGTGGGCCATTACATCCAGGATGGTGACTACGAGTACTATCCATTAGGTAATTTTTACTTATCCTCAGTTCCACATTTCACCAAACTGTTATCATTATTATCCTTTGAAAGATCATTAGTACAACTGAACACATCCGTTCCAAACGTGTGCTCCTGAACTAAAGATAAGCATAGTTCAATTTTAGGTCTAGGTGATATATGATTTGATGCTGAAGGTGACATAATTATACAGCTTTCTTTTTACAGTCAGGGAACATTATCAGTAAGTATCAGGACTTCTCATCAAATAATTCAAATAAAATTAAGTATGCTTCCTGTTAAATCTTCTGCTTCCTTTCGATGGTTTCTGTGCAACAGTTTAGTGACAGAAATCTTAGTGGACAAAAAAATAGGAGGCTTTATTATAATATTTACAGTATTTACACTTATAACACATCAGTAGATCTATCTGAAATCAAATAACAGTAATATGTAAATATCACAAGTGCCATTTAACTAGCTATTTAGTGGTTTCTTTTACATTTTGATGCCTTGTTAAAGGTGTTGGACTTTATCTTCGGCATCTTGTTCTATTCAGATGTTAAAGTATTTTTTGGCTGCTCATTCCTGAAACTAGGTTTCATTCTGAAAAAAATAATAATAAGTGATGTCTCTAACCATGCACAAATAGGAAACTTAAACCACACAGCCACCACCGATACTGCAGACTGAAGCATAAAAAATGTCATATGATGCATGTGTAGAAGTTGAAAATAATGAGGGTACAAGGGAAAATACAAGGGTAACATAGCGAACAAGTTAGGGAACCTTATGACCTCCAATTAACATCCTGCAAAACTGGGGCCATATTACAGAAATAGCTGTAAAATCATAGCTCTTTAGTAACCATGACAACTACAGTTCTCATTTAGGAGGATAGCTGTTAGAGAATAACAGTTCCTATTTAGGATTACAGAAGCATACAAACTTGCCATAATCCCCTGAACATGTTCTAACATTAGGATTACCCTAAACATGGCTTAATGTTTTGAAGACAGAATGTTTTCTTTACTTGTTAGACAACTGTTTAACACAAGAGTAGCTTGCCTGCTAGCATCAACTAGCATAATGGTGTTACATTTATTTACATTGTAAGCTGTAAAAATAGACACACAGGGATTCAGAGCTGAGTTATTGAGGATTTAATACTGAAATATTAGTACCACTGTCATAACTACGAACTTGAGCACTATTTAATAAGTATGCAGTTACACACAATTATGACCTTGAACCAATCTTTTTCTTGAACAGTATCGGTTTGAGCAAGAAGCAATATTAAGTCCAGGGCCACTGTCAGACAGTTTGATGTAAGCATAATGTGCCATGCAGAAATTAATGTTCTGGGTTATAAATACATTTTTAAAAATGCAACTTGAGGCCAATATCCATCCATCCATTTTCCTGAACGCTTATCCTACACAGAGTTATGGGAGAGTATGAAGCCTATAACCTGGACAGGGTGCCAACCCATTACAGGCCACAATCCCACAATCCCCACATTCACACATCACAGCCAATTTGGTGAAAATGCCAGTCAGCCTACTGTGCATGTCTTTGGGGGAGACAGCCAGAGTGCCTGGAGGAAACCTCTGAAGCAACATGCAAACTCCATGAACACAAGGTGGAGGAAAATTTGCTAACCACTAAGCCAATTTATCCCCCTAAGTGCGTCCCCTTAAGTGTGTCCCCCTAAGTGTGTGTGTTCACGTGTAACTTTCTGTGCCCAACATAAAATAATTCTTAAGCAAAATAATAGGATATGCTGGATCAAGTGCTAATCTATAAATTTCTGAATAATGAGGGTGAAAAGCCATGTTGACAAATTAAACCAAACTCACAGTCATGAATGTGATTATCATTGTCTGTTTATTTTTTAAAAACCTCTTGCTTTTATTTTACATCATAGCATAAATTACATCCATCTTTTCTTCAGGCTTATGTATAAGGGCGGCAGTGTAGATATTAGAAAAATCCAGCAACAGTGGAGGCATGAACTATACACGAATAGTCTGAATAATCTGAATGCCACACCTAAAAAATGGACTTAAGTTTTAGCTCTGAATACGAACAACTGAATATGAATAGCAACTTGTCATTAGGTAACAAATATCTAGGTAATGCCAGATTACTGTATGTACTAGTTAACGACTTCCTAACTTGAGATAAGATACTGTAAGATATAATATATTATTCCTATATTAAGAAGGACATCCTATTATAACATGGATTTGTGAAGAAGAAGCTTATTTTGCATATATCTAATTTTAGGACTAAGATCATAACACAAACACATTACAAAACCTAAAGTGGTAGCTATTTTGAATTTAATACAGTATATGCAGATGCAATGTTTTAATATGTTTTTGTGTTTTTGTATTTTAGACTCTGGTTGCTCAAGACCTCATCAGCAAATTAAGACCATTCCAAGTGAGAAGACCAAGCTGACTTTGTTTAATGTTCCTGTAATTCTTGCAATCTCAATTTTGCTTGCTGCTGGTAATATGGGGATTGTTTACCTCAGCTGTAAAAAGATAATGCAGAATAAAAAGGCAAAGCAGGATATGGACTATATGTAAACATGTGATAATGAGTTTAAAGAAACTTTCCATTTTCTTTTTATTATTATATATTTGCTCAACCTTACAGTCTATAGATTCTAGAATATGATATGTTGTTATTATATATGTATTATTATTGTAAATAGCAAATTATTTTATTAATCAAGTGTACTTCATGGTTTATACTGTTTACTGTATATAGTTCTATAAAAAAAAGAAAAACACACATTGCGTTTATACTGTACCTGTCTTCTGGAATTCTTTCATTTTTGAAAATGTCAGAGAAAATTTTATTTTCTTACATTAATTTCTGTGAGTTCATATTCAAAGATTTGTATCCAAGTTTTATATGTTTCTGTAAAGCTGCTTTCTGACAATGTCCATTGTTAAAAGTGTTATATAAATAAAATTGAATTGATTTGAAGGATTTAAACATTATCATGATATGTAAGGGCACACTGACTTTAGGGTACCATTATTATTATTATTATTATTATTATTATTATTATTATTATTAGTAGTAGTAGTAGTAGTAATAGTAGTAGTAGTAGTAGTAGTAGTAGTAGTATCAATAATAATAATAACAACAACAATCATAATAATCATCCTTATCTGAACATTGGTCTCATCCTAACAATTGTTATTTCAGTGTGACAGCTTTAAAGTTTGAAATGAGGTGCAGAAAACTTGATGATGGAAAACCAGAACAAGCTGTTTGTGTTTTTGTTACATGAACTGACATTTTGTCATGTTTTTTTTCCTTTATGTTGTTATTCAAATGTTAGAAATAAATCTACTCGACTCTTACAAGAACTGCACAGTGCAAAATACATATTGCTAACACAGCAGCATACCTTACTTTCCCCTCCTTACATGCCTCTCACTTCCTCACTTGGTGTCGGAGCTGAACTTGACAAAGTAGGATTAGCCATTGGTGAAATATGAAGAATCGCACACTGTCTAGAATACTGGGTAAGCAAATATTCTCATTCTACTATTTTTTTTAACCTTTTATATCAAGTGTGAAGGCTACAATGAATTTTTCAAAAATATTTATAGCTTAAGGACATACGAAAGTTTGATGACCATGTCTAATCAAAGCTTCATATGCTTACGTGAGATATGGACAAGACAATGAAAGTGATTCTCTTTGTTAGGTTTGACATTTTTATTCTGTGTTTATTTAAAGGACATTTAAACACTGTTTTTGTTTTTTTGTTTTTTTTAAATCCATGACTTTTGTTAATGTTAAGATGAATCCAATATTTGCACAGACTAAGTCTGTGATTCAGGTAGTTACTGAGGTGTACTCATGGCTCTCATAATAGAATGGCACAAATCACAATTCTTTAACAAGAATCCATGCAATAGAAAGCATGACTGAGATGCTTTAATAGCTCTGTAGGGAACTGTGTCTATTTGGACTGGTTTCATTATTTATAAGCTGCATTTTGTTGTGGACAACAATTTCCTACTTGCACTGTTATTCAAAAACTGATATATATTTATGCTTGTGAAATATAAAGTGTGTCTATTGTGTGAGGTATTTATTTATTTAATTAATTAATTTTGCTTGTGGCTTTTATGTATTGAAGTTTTATTTTAGCTGCAGATAACTAAATGGAAGTGAATAGTTAAGGAGTTTTGTGACTGTTTCTCCAGCCTTGTGTCTGGCCATATATACAGCTCTGTGTACCACCAATGAAGAAGCAACTGTCACAGTCCAATCAGAATACGACACTAACGCCTTCTTGCCCTGTCCTGCACTGTCTTACAGTAAACATTACATTTCCCTCACCTGGTACAAGGTACAATGCAATATTATTACCTGTTTTGAATTGACCTATTAACCCCATTTCCCATTTTATCAGATTATTTTAACATAGACTAAGTATATGTAAGTGAAATTACATATTATACATATATAAACATATACTACATATATACAAATATAATATAGTAATCTAATAAATATATGTATAATTGTATACATTAAAATAACTTATAATTTATAACTTAAGTTGTCTGTGTGAGTGATACACATGTACCCTGATGTTTTTCTGTTTCAGGCATCAAAGAAGAAATGCTTGCGTGTTTCAAATAAAACCTTTCTTATACAGATGGAAATGTTAGATATTTTACCATATGGGGGGCTTAGTGGTTAGAACGTTTGCCTTGCACCTCCGGAGTTGGGGGTTCAATAAGTGCCTGCATCCTGTGTGCGCATTGCATGTTCTCCCCTTGCGTTGGGGATTATATTTTCTCTGTGTTTCCTCCTCCAGTCCAAACAAATAAGTTGTAGTCTGATTGGCATTTCCAAATTGTCTGTAGTGCATGAATGAGTGTGTGTGTGTGTGTGATTGTGCCCTGTGATGGATTAGCACCCTGTTCTGGCTCCAGGATCCCTGCGTAGGATATGCAGTACAGAAAATAGATGGATTTTCACCAACTAAAAATATTTATTTATTTATTTTTCTTTAGGTTTCCCCAAACAAAGAGGGCATTATTAGAAATTCAACCAAAGAAGGCAAACCACAACTATATAAGAACTACGAGAATCGTACAGATGTGTCTCTTACCGAGGAAGGTTCTCTAGTCCTGCAGAAGGTTAACTTTTCACAAGCAGGGATGTACAAGTGTTACCTGGCTGGAAAAGTTGGACACAGAAATAATGAGTCATTTGTCATACTGAATGTAACAGGTAACTTATGAATGTGAATGGCTTTTGAAAATGTATATAACTGTCGGTCTGTGAGGAATTGGAAAACAGGGTGGTTTTCTTCAGAATTAGTGGAGTATTCCTGTTTGTTTGTTACCTTAACAAGTTTTTTTTTTTTTCAATTCAATGTTCCAGTGTCAAGTGGCTCTTTTCATGATTGACTGTTTATCCTAATACATCCTTATCCGGGACGAAGATGTTTTTTTCTGGCTTATCATCTGCTGCTGGTACTTTTCACGCAGCAGCCTATGCTCCAAATGAGTATGCACAAACCATGGCATTGTAGGTACTGAAAGGGGCTCTTACACCCTGGGTGCCAAATTTAACCAAAAGAGAAGAGTACATCACTCTGTTGATGTGGAAGTGGAAAATATGCCTTTAATCTACAGCAAATGAAATATGGACATGCATGTTTTAGATTGATCAGATTTGTTGATCAGATCTAATCACTCTCACTACCACTCTTCAGTCCAACATTGTATAGGCACTTACTCTTCCCATTACAAATGTGTAAGTAGCTGAAGCTTCTGGCTATTTCTTTTCTGCTACAAAATCCAACACATTAGCTTACATTTTTCACTTCCTGCTCTGACCAGCAGTGTTAGAGGAAGGATGATAAATAGTTGGCAGTGTTTATGTAGCCTGCGAGGTTTGTTCATTGCTATTATGCTGCTGTAAGGGAAAGGCTCTGCAAGTGCTTGTTAAAGATGCTTTGGTCTCAGACAATTGGGGCATTGATTATTGTTCATCAGCCTACTCCACTGGAGGCTTGGCAAACAAACAGCTCACCATCCTGACCTAGAATACAAGAGGTTGGGAAAGTTCACAGCCAAGTTATAAATTTATGAATTTATTAAAAAAAATATTAGTCTGCCTCACAGTTCCAGGGTTCTGCATTCAGTCCTGACCTCAGGTAACTATCTGTGTGGAGTTTCACATGCTCTCCCTGTGTTCACAAGGGTTTTTTCCAGATACTCTGGTTTCCTCCCAGTGTCCAAAGATATGCATGGGTAATTTATCTTGGCTAAGATAAATTACCCATAGGTGTGAATGAGCATGTGAATGTGTGTGAATGGTGCCCTGTGATAAACTGGCGTCCCATTCAGTATAAATTCTCCTACCTTGTGCTCTAAATACAACCCAGACCAGGATAAAGTGGTTACTGAAGATGCTCGTTATCCTTTTGGCCCTTTCACTACTTCTTGCCTCTCTCTTCTTTTTGCATGCCATTTTTGAAATCATGATTTATGTTTTATGATTTTATATTTTCTTGTGAACTGGCAACTCAGCTAGGCTCATCAAACTAAATCGCAATTCATAGACAGTGGACTAAATTATTTTATGTGAAGGTTATTGGTTGGGAAATTCTGACTTATTTCATCAGTATTGCACAATTTTGTAGATTTGCCTATATTATATTTCAATTAGAATGATTTAGCTTATTATGTGAGTTTGAACCTGTATCATTCTCTTGCTTAGTGGATTTAGTCCAGCAAATGAAGCCTGCACAATGTTCTTTAGATACTATAGCTCCTCGCCTCCTTATCCAAGTTATGGATGTTGTTGGCTTAAGTCTACTGTTGATAGTGAACTGCAGTTTGTTAAGTGGTACTGTGCCATCCTGCTTTAAACATGCTCTGGTGCAACCTCTTTTAAAAAAGCCCAGTCTGGATCCGGCAGTACTAAATAATTATCGACCAATTTCCAAACTGTCCTTTTTATCGAAAATCCTGGAGAAGGTTGTTTATCATCAGCTCTCTCTCTCTCTCTCTCTCTCTCTCTCTCTCTCTCTCTCTCTTTATAAATAGAAATGGTATTTTGGATAAATTGCAGCCTGGATTTATGTCACAACATAGCACAGTGTCTGCTCTCCTTCAGTGTCTAACGACCTGTTGCTAGCTGTTGAATCAGGAAATTGGGCAACCATAGTCCTTCTTGATCTTAATGCCGCCTTTGACATAAAATTTTGCTAGTGCGTTTGAAACAGTGGGCAGGAATTCAAAGGACTGCACTTGAATGGTTTTCCTCTTATTTTAAAGGGAGAACGTTCTCTGTAGAATTGGGTAATGTTTCTTCCTTCTCTGCATCCATTACCAGTGGATTTCCACAAGGTTCTATACTGGGCCCAGTTTTATTTTCTTTGTATATGCTTCCTTTGGCACATATTTGTCAAAAACACAATATATCTTACCGTTGTTATGCTTATGATACTCAGCTTTATCTTCCTTTAAAGCCAGGGGCAATTCTGTTTTACATTCACTCTTTTACTGTTTTTATGAGATAAAAAAATGGAGGCAACAAATTTTCTTCACTGACGTGGTGGGGGCTTCCCCCCCCCCGCCCCACAGTTCTACCAAATCCATAATTTATCAAGTAGGCACTCTTGCATCTATATTACACAATCAGTTAAGGAATCTTGGTGTGATTTTTGATTCCAATTTAAAGTTTCATATAAATTCTGTGGTAAAAAGTTATTTTTTTCAACTAAGGGCTGTTGCAAAATTGAAGCGTGTTTTGTCTTTCAAGGTTCGAGAGGTTGTTATACATGTTTTTATGTCTTCCAGATTGGATTATTGTAATTCATTGTATTATAGTATTTCTCATGCCTCATTATCCCGTCAGTCCAAAATGTTGCAGCTAGAGTTTTGACTGGGACTAGGAAACAGGCTAGTATATCACCTGTGTTGGCGTCTCTCCACTAACACCCAGTTAAGTTCAGAATATAAGGTTTTATTATTTGTTTTTAAGGTTGAAATGGCTTGGCACCTCCCTACATTGCAGAACTCCTTTAGCAGTATATGTTCTAGATCTTTAAGGTCATTGCAGAGTTTACATTTAATTATTCCTAAGTCTCGTTTAATATCAAAAGGAGAAAGGGCTTTCTCTGTTGTGGCTCCATGTCTCTGGAATGGTTTGCCTTTTCATATTAGAACCTGCACTACCCTTGAGGTTTTTAAATCTTATTTGAAGACTTACCTCTTTTCTCTTGCTTTTGACTGTATTTAGTGTGTTTAACCATATTAGTTGTTTCGTATTGCTATGTCCTTGGCATATAAAGCACTTTGATCAACATGTGTTGTTTTTAACCACAGCTATATAAGAACTATGAGAATCGTACAGATGTGTCCCATACAGAAGAAAGTTCTCTAGTCTTGCAGAAGGTTAACTTTTAACAAGCAGGGATGTACAAATGTTACCTGGCTGGAAAAGTTGGATACAGAAATAATGAGTTTTTGGTACTTTTCACCCAGCAGCCTATGCTCCAAATGAGTATGCACAAACCATGGCATTGCAAGTACTCGAAGGGGCTCTAACTCCCTGGTTACCAAATTTAACCGGAAGAGAAGGGTACATCACTCTGTTGATGTGGAAGTGGAAAATATGCTTTTATTCTACAGCAATTGAAATGTGGACATGCATGTTTTATGATTGATCAGATTTGTTGATCGGATCTAGTCACTCTCACTGCATCTCTTCATTCCAACATTGTATAGGCACTTACTCTTCCCATTACAAGGTCTAAGTAGCAGAAGCTTCTGGCTGTTTCTTTTCCTGCCACAATCCCAACACAGTAGCTTAAATTTTTCACTTTTTTGATAGTTTTAAATCTTATTTGAAGACTTATCTATTTTCTATTGCTTTTGATCGTATTTGGTGTGTTTAACTATATTATTTGTTTTGCATTTGTTTTGTATGGCATGTAAGCGGTTTGGTCAAAATGTTTTGTTTTTAAATGTGGTATATAAATAAATGTTGTTGTTGTTCTTACTGTTGTTGTTTTGTGCATACAACAAATCATTCATAGCAAGTTGCCTATGGCCTTCTGGAATTTAGTTAGGAAACCACCCTGCAATCCGAAACATAAGGAAGTAGAACTTCAATCAGATCATTTGGATTTCTGCAGTTTTTTTTTCCATTCCCAACCCCCAGCAAGACCTTAAAAAATCTAATTTATCAGAATTTTAAACATTTTGTTCATTTTGTCCTTTTTAAATCAATATAGAGAGTGTTACTGAGACAACACCAACCATGGATGTCACCAGCAAGTTTGTTCATCATTCCACTGAGTTGAACTTTTCTATGGTCGGTCTGGTTCTGCCAGTGGACGTGAGCCCCTTGTCTGTCTTGATTGGATTCTTAAGTCTAAGTCTGAGCAAAGCTCTACTCTGTTTTGTGTGTGTGGGGGTAAGTGTTTTGTATTAATATGTTTTTTATAATGCTGGCAATTTTATTTCATAACATCTCATAGCTTTCATTGTCAAGTATGCTTTCATTATCATTCATGGTGCTAGAATTAACATGGGACAACATGAGGCACCAGACCATGGTTTAATTGAATTGAATGTGTACTAAATTTGTATTCAGTATCCCAGCCAATCAATCATGATCATGAATGAGTACATGGCAGAGATGGTGCATCTAATCAAAATCCACTCTTTAGTATAATTTGGTGAAATGAGTGTAGAATTTTCCAAGCTAAATTATGGTTATGGCACACAGCCCTGCTGAAAAACCCCAATAGAAAACATAGAATTTGTAATGGTTTAATGGTTATAATGAAAATTGTATTTGTTTTAATAGAAACTGTAATGGAAATTTGTTGCCTTCTATTGCTGGCATATTATGTCTAACGGGTACCATTAAGGACCAATAATGGTAATGGTAATGGTTTTTATGGTTAGCTGAAGATTTGTAATGGTATTTCTATTGGACAACATTAGAATTAATGTGATGGTTTCTAATGGGGAGAGAAGCAAAAAACCTCAAATGTAAAATGTTAAAATATATATATTTTTAAATAAACTGTATATACATCAGTATGATGCATTTTAATAATGTACATTGCATATAAGCTCTTTTGGTTTTAATGTTGCTTGATTTACATTCTCTGCTGTGGAAACCACATAGCACAAAGTTTCATTTCACAGCAGTCTGAACAACTTCAATTTATGTAGTGCTACACTCAGTTGACCTTTCTGTGCTTCTATTTTCCATCCTGTGTGACATAAGTGTGTATGTGTGTGTGTGTGTGTGTGTGGGGGGGGGGGGGGGGGGGCATCTGTGCAGAAATGTCTTCACAAGTTTTTTTCATAATCATAGCAGAGTAGGTAGTAGAGTAGCAGAGTAGCTGTGATGACTAAAATCTGATTAATGGTAACTTTAACCCTTACACACCCACAATAGAAAGAATTTTTCCAGTATATGTGGAATTATATGTTTTCATTTTAAGCGATTCAAGAAGAGTTTTCTTAAATTATTTCCATGACAAGATTCAGACTAATTTAAACTTCATAGACTGACATTAACGATACACTACTGATCTTTCTTTTAATAGGGGATGGCAAGCTTTAAGGAACACCAAAGAAGAAAATTATGGGCCAAGTGAGAGAAAAGAAGTCCTGACCTGAGGATAATAAAACATCTACATTTTGTTCAAAGACTGTTTATTAATTTAAGTCAGGTCATTCTGAATAAATAATAGATGTTCACAATCATATATAACTTGTTTGTTCACTGAGAAAGTACGAAGTGACTATCATAAATCCAGTTTAATTATGTGTTTTTGTTATCCTGTACAAAATACTGATATTTCAATTAGTCAGTAATTTCATTTACTTATATTTACATTTATTATGCTAACACTTAAGGATATTATAGCCTATGTAGCCTAAACTATACTCTCCTCAATATGTCTGTGTAACATAACTTAATAATTGTGAAAATTTCTACATTTGCAGGTTAACATGTGTGTGTATATATATATATATATATATATATATATATATATATATATATATATATATATATATATATATATAAATGGCACAATTTTATCCAAAGCACTTTACACTGTGTCCCATTCACCCATTCACACACACTCACACACCAATGGTAGCAGAGCTGCCATGCAAGGTGCTAACTTGCCATCAGGAGCAACTTGCCCAAGGAGTCATGCGGTCCAGGAATCAAACCACCAACCCTACAATTACTGGACAACCCACGCTACCAACTGAGCCACCCCTATATATGCTTGTTTTAGAAAATAATTTTTGCATTCTTTTCTAATTTAATACAACAATTTTCATTATAAATTATGTCAGTTATTTCAGTTGAGTGAAAAGTAGAATCTTTGAAACATATTTAAAATATTTACATGAATTTGACACAAAGAACTTGTCATTTGTGAGAGAATAATCAGCATTTCAGACTCATAGTGGCAGATTCAAGCAGTTGTAGTTATTGAATTGTGTTTGTGCTAGAAAATTTCCAAGAGAAAAATATATTTGTGACAAAATATTCTACAGGAGTGCAACTCTCATTGCATGAATTTACATACTGAGTTGGGGATGAATAAAATTTGTCCATGACTTCACATTTTTGATACGGGTGTGTGATTGCATTTTGCACAGTATTCACTGCAGCAGCTGTAGCAAAAATGTGAGCATATGAGTTTCTTAATTTGTGATTTGTAGAATAGGATTTGAGAGAATAATTTGAGAAGGTGTAACTGTTGTGTTGTGTTTGTGGGAGAGGGAGAAAAATGAAGTACAAATTCCACCGTCACAGGTGTTCAGTATTTTTGCTCCAATAATTACTTCATAGATGTATTTTGGCTGGATACTTCCAGTTTTAACTGAACAAGATTTGGTCACTTTATTTATACTATCACTTAAGTATAACTTCGGAACCAATGTGTGAAATGATGTACTGTAGAGGTTCTAATTGATTGGAGCATGGAAACATGAGAAGTCATTTGAAAATTATGATGTCAAAAACTATATATTTACAAATATATAACTATAAAACTATATATAACAAAATACAGTACATTAATATATATATATATATATATATATATATATATATATATATATATATATATATATATATATATATATATATATATATATATAATTTGTAATGTTTTTCATGTCTGTCCGTTGTCACTATGTTATGAAGTCATCTGATGAGGTTTTTTTTTTTTGTTGTTGTTTTGTTTTTTAATCAGTCCCTATTTGAATATTTTAACCTTAAACTGTTATGAGGTTCTTAGCTTACTTCCTTATGAGAAACCATCTTATTCCTCATTACCCACAACATACTATATCTATACTGGAAATCTAAAAATTCTGATCTTTGTTACATTTTCATGATCTGGAATTCTTTCTGAAAATTAGAGATTGAAATAAAGCGCTCATAGCTACTAGATCAAGATGTGCAGTTACTTTTTTATCTAACAAAGAATTTTGTAACTCCATAAGAAAGGTTATTGAACTATCTGGTTTTGTAATGATAAAAGAATTACACTGGATGTGAAGATTTTATTGAACTAAAATAAAAATGTGTACTAGCTGTATATACTAGCAACCCTCTTTATATTCCAGCCTCCCTCCAGGTTCAGTAACTCCCAATATATTATATTAATGTAGCTGCTTTACATAGTTAAGGAACTGCTTGGGGCTAAGGTGTGCTTAATGACAGCAATGATCACATAAAAATATCCAAAAATAAAAATAAATAAATACAAAGGCATGAATGGTTCAGCGGGTAATTTCAACCTGTGGTTTTATTTCAATCACGACTGTAGTGCTTTGGGTGAGTCACCAAGTAATATTGCATCTCTGCAGGAAGCGCCTCCTTAATAAATGCTGGCATATGAGTCTGTTATTTCTATGCTGTTCAGATTGTCAACTTTTCAGTCTGTTCTCGAAAATACAAGTCAAAATAATTTTCATGAAAACTTCTGCCATTTCAGATTTATAGTAATTTTTTTTTCTTCCTGTAACCAGGGTCTCTGCCAGAAACCATGCACTCAGCAAGCCCAATGGAAACAAACCGATGTGGACTAAATAATTTTCTTCCCCTTTAAGGCATGAAAAGAACTGTATTGTTTTGTGGACCATATATTAACACTTTTTTAAAATAAATAAATAAATAAATAAAATAGCATGGAAATACGTGATGTTTGTGCTTTTATAATCTACATAACCTATGTACAATTAAATGTAATTTATTTCATAATTGCACAATATATGTTAATTTAAGCATCAATTTCACAAATCTTGACTAATAAACATATTACAAATCTTGACTAATAAACAATGTAAGAGCAGTTCTGACAGTTGTGCTGTCAAATGATTTATGTTAATGGTTTAGATTAATGTCCTTATTCTAATGTTATTGTTTCTATAGTAACAACTCGATCATAGTAAGGCAGATACTCCACATAATCTCAGACTAACAACAGACAAAAGATGTTGTCAGTATATATGTATATATATATATATATATATATATATATATATATATATATATATATATATATATATATATATATATATATATATATATATATATATTAACAAAGACCTGCAATCGTTGATTTGGTGAAGCTTTCTCTAAGGAGCTGTTTATTGTAAGGAGATGTTTATCTATCTAAGGACTCTCCAGTTTCAGCACTTTCTAATGATCAATACATTTTCTGTAAGTTTTATGTCTTTTTAACCTAAAAGTAGAGAAAATGAGAGGCTGGTGAGAGAGAGACTGTACATAGCTGCTAAAATATAAGTGATAACAGGGACTAACTTGATTCCTGGACACTCCACAACATGCAACTATAGATGGTTAAAAAGCATGATGTATAATTAAGTAATTAATAAAAAAAAAAATGTAAATGTTGCAATATTGCTGTGGTATAAAAGGACACTTCAAAATGTACTGTTATAGGAAAATAATCAATGGATGGTAATGGCATTAATAAGCAGTGCTGATTATTTTCCTAAAACAGCACACACCATCATGTTTTATTCCTTAAGGTTAAAAACATGGATATTTCTCATTCGGCTCCCTTGTTTAAAAAAAATTAAAAATCTGATCTCTAATGTCATTACTGAGGAAAGCACATTCTGGCTCTTCCTCATACTCACAAGCAAATGTTTCTTGAAAACAAGTTGCAAAGAAATGAAAAATGGAACATCCACACAATTCATTAGGCCAGAATCAGCTGAATTGGTGCCCTGCGTCATAAGTCACTAACAGAGCACAGAGAGTTGGTCTGATTGTTAATTACGTGGAGAAAAAAATCCAGTGACATAGGTCGGCTGCAGAAAGTCACTTCAAAACAACATTCACTGAGTCAGTGCGGAATTAAAATTATTTTTAATGAATGGTGTTCAAGAGCAATTCGGAGCAAACATGGAGAGTTTGGGTCAGATGGGTTGAAATGGGCTAAACATCAGTGCCATGCCCATGTTAACAGCTATATTCCATTTGTGTGCTTACAGAGAACAAAATGGTGTGCCGTTCAGTGTGACATACTGTGGGGTACTGTGAAAAGAATGCAGTAAACTAATATGTTGGGCACTGAAACACCTGAGCACAGAGTATCTGTCATCCAAGTGTGCAAACTTTATTTCCATATTCAGCATTTTGAACATTACAGCACAAATAATCACACCACATGAATAAAGAATTCATGAAAAATCAAATAAACATATACATTTCGCTAAAATGTGTATAGACTCACACAAAGGTTTGCCCATTTTACGTCACATTCATAATGCCGATAAATTCCTATGTATTTGAAACATGCAAATGAATACATAAGGTTTTATTTTAAAGGTTTGTCTGCATTGTCTACAAAAGGTTAAATGACAACATATGCAAACTGGCTCATTAAGCCTTTCTTTGCTGTGAGATTTTATCAGCCAATGTGAGTGCTAATGTCACATCCGTAAGTATTGAATTGACCTTCAATAATAATAAAAGGTATTCACACGATCTATGTCATTGTGAAGTATAATGATGAAGTACATGAACTTGTGCTCGAAGTGTTCTTTTATTTCTTTCTTTATTTTTGTTCTTTTAATGTTTTGCACTATTTAAAATATACACAAAGACATAGCAAAACTACAAAAAACAGTGCAGGGGAGGCAGAAAACCCGTGAGGGCTTATTTAAAGCGTCCACCTAATCAATGTTAAGTTTTCACAATATCATAAAGAACACGAAGTTAAGAATAAATAAGGAAAACCAGTTAGAAGGCAGCAATTAAATGATTGTTTAAACATCTTTTATAACATATTACAGACAAACATTCTTCTAAGAAGTGGGAAAAGCCATTCCATAATTTGATACCTGTAAATCTTATCGAAAATTGATCTCTACAAGTGAGAAATTTAGGAAAATGAAAATCCAAAGACTGACGAGTTGAATATGAATGGACCTTTTTATTTTCTTTAAAGTAAGACTTAAATTGCTCAGGAATATTCCCTTCACTTGTATCGTATGTATCTTATAAATAAAAACATATTTGAAAAATATTAATATCATAAATAGTACAAATTTCTGAAATTTATGAAAAAGGACCAGATGAAATATATGACTCTGATCGGGTTACCATCATAACAAAACGTTTCTGAAGAACTTAAATTTTATGGAGAGTATTAGGAAAAGTACTTGCCCAGACTATATTACTATATGAAAGATAGGGATAAATTAAACTATAATAAAGAGTAAGAAGAAAATTTCTGGTACACAAGATGACTAACCCTATATGTTGTACCAGAGACATGCATGGTAGGCTGATTGGCGTGTCTAAAGTGTCCGTAGTGGGAATGTGAGTCTGTATGTGAGTGTGCCCTGCGATGGACTGGCACCCTGTTCAGGGTGTACCCCGCCTTGTGCCCGATGCTCCCTGGGATAGGCTCCAGGTTCCCCCACGACCCTGAAGAAGGGGTAAGCGGTAGAAGAAGGATGGATGGATGGAGATATTATATGAATTAGAATTATATTCAAAGATAATTTACTTAATTGAAACCATGTAGCGTACGCAGTTAAATAAATATTCACATTCTTAATTAATGAGTTGAAATTTGAATGAGAGAGAACTAGGGTTGTGTCATCTGCAAACATTATTGAAGTAAGGATATTGAAACATTAGACAAATCATTTATATAAATAAGAAATAATAATAGTCTAAGAATGGACCTCTGAGGAACCCCACAGAGTAATCTGACTTTGTTGGAATAGAAATCCTTAACACAAACAAACTGTTTTCTATTGGAGACATAATTTCATATGTAGTATCATGAAAACCATATTTATACAGCTTTTCCAGTAGAATATGATGGTTAACTGTATCAAAAGTGTTTGACAGGTCTATAAAAATACTACAAGCAAATTCTTTTTTTTTTTTTTCCAAGTGCAAACGTAACCTTATCAATCAGGTGAAACAGAACCATATAAGTGGAGGGATTTTTCTGCAATCCATACTGATGTTTGTAAATAATTGAATTAAAATCTATATGAAAAAGAATCCTTTTGTATATAATTTTTAATTATATACAATTTTATATGCTTTAAAACAGAGGAATGACTTTGGCTACTTTTACATCCTCTGGCACCGCACCTGTTTTCAAAGACAGAGAAAAGATGTGAACAAGTGGCTGCAATAATGATTGTTTCACCTGTTTGACAAGGAATACAGAAGCATTATCATAACCAGCTGAATATGTTTTTAATTCATCAATTACATCACTTATTTCTTGTATATCAGGGGGCTTAAAAGTAGAGATAATGGGAACGGTTCTTGGTATATACTCCAATGGTTTACAATGACAAACAGAAATTTTATTATCTAATTTATACCCAATATTAACAAAAAAAGTCATGATATTTTCGAGTTATGTCAAATGGATTATTAAAACAATTTTCATCATCCAAAAAGACAGAAGGTAATTGTGAAGTAGTCTTCTCTCTTTGCAACAACTGATTGGTTACTTTCCACATGGTTTTAATATCGTTTGAAATTAATTAAAATTAAATTAACTTAAAATTTTTTTTGCATGTCTAATAGAATTAATATATTTGTTTCTATAAGATTTATAAACACCATGGGTGAAATGAGTCGGATTTAAAACATATTTTCTATACAATTTGTTCTTTTTCCTCAGAACCTTCAATAGACCAACTGTAAACCAAGTCTTATTGAAGCCTTGATTGCAATTTTTAATAGAACTACCAATTGGAAAATACTTGTTAAAACTAGAGCTGATAACTCTCAAAAGTATTTGATATGCAACATCAGCATTTTGTTCTTCGTATAGATCATCCCATGAATTACTAGCAAGCATATCTTTACATTTAGAAATATTCGACTTGCTTGTAATTCTCTTGTGCAATACTTTTTTTTGGTATGTTTAACTAGATTAACCTTAATTAAAGAATAATGAAATATGGGAAAATTATCTGACAAAGCTAAATACAAGACCCCAGATTTCATTCCTTCACTCAAAGAATTAGTTAAAATGTTAACAATCAAAGTGCACAGTATACAGCTAAGAGACATTCTGAACACAATGTAACTCAAAAACATGTGATCGAAGGGTTTAGTTAGATTAGTAGGGATATATATATATATATATATATATATATATATATATATATATATATATATATATATATATATATATATATATATATATTGTAGTGAGACTCGTGGTGATTTGTGAACTGGATAATACCAGTTTTTTTCCTGAACAGATCAGATTGTACAGACAGCAAGATGGCCATTTTTGAAGCCTGCAAGTTAATAAGTACTGTATAATCTATGAGTAGAAAAAAATATAATAGCTTTTATAAATCATAGTTTTTTAAAATGTCAAATTTTATAACAATCATATAATAATTTTATATAATTATAAGTATCCTGAATTCCCGAAACACCCACATATACATAATTACAAAGCTACTACAACCTGTAACACACACACACACACACACACACACACACACACACACACACACACACACTCGCACGCGAGCAAACACACACACACACACACACACACACACACACACACACCACACACACACACAACATAATTAGTTTTAATTATCTTCATCCTTGATAATCCAAGCACTAATTCCCCTCTTTTTTCTTCATCTTTCCAACATCATCCCCCCCCTCCCCAAATACTCTCTCTCTTTTTTCCCCTGGCTGTCTACCTTTCCATCTCACTCTGTCTCACTCTCCTTCTCCCGTTCCTGTCGTCTCTCCCTCACTCTCTCCGGGTCCATCTCTCGTTCTCGCTCGCAACCCGGAGATGGACAGCCTGTGCCAAAGCAGCAGAGGATCTCTCTAAAGGTATTTCTCATCTCCAGGCTGCGGAAGGCGTAGATGATGGGGTCGATGACTGAGTTGCACATGATGAGCACCAGGTAAGTGGTGAAGTGTGACATGTAACACAGGCAGAGTGGGTGGCGTGGGCATGCCACAAGGAGGATGAGGTGGAGGAAGAAAGGTGCCCAGCAGCACACAAAGACCCCCAAGAGAATGCTGATAGTCACTGCTCCCTTCAAGCAACTGCGTTGCCGTGGTGCCGGATCACCCGCGGCAACAGCTGCGGCTGGTAACGCCGCGATGCGCTGGACATGGAGTCGGGCAAGCAAAAACATGTGAACATAGAGTGTTGCCATCAGTGCCAGCATTGCAAAGAACATTGTAATTAGACAAATGATGACCATCTTGCTCTCGGAGTATATGATGAAGACAATGCCGCAGATGATGCAGGTGAGCCAAATGATGCCAATGGCACTTAATGCACGCCGTGCTGTTACAATGCTGTGGTAGCGTAGTGCGTAGAATATGGTGACATAGCGGTCAATGGCAATGGCCAGGAGGTTACAAATGGATGCTACCAGAGAAATGCAGATCATGGAATCAAAAATATTATCCATCAAACGCACAAAAAAATCACTGAGTTTGAGCACATTGTTTCTAAGAATGGCAATCACAATCGTCTCCAGGGAGTTGGAGACACTCACAAGCATGTCCGCCGCTGCCAGGCTGCAGAGGAAGAAGTACATGGGCGAATGAAGGTTCTTGTTTTTCGCCACTGCAGAAATGACCAGGATGTTCTCCAGCAGACTGACGATCCCAAGCGCAAGGAAAACTTCAGCCTGGATCTGAACCTGTTGGCACAGCGCCCCTGATGGAGGTGGAGCAACACTGCCATTAGACAGCCACAGCGAAGTGCTCCCATTCTCGTATTCTGTTTCTTCTGTGAGGTTGGTCAGAGAGCTGTCCCGCAGGAGCATGTGATGGTAAGATCCGTTCATGAGTATCCACTGAAAAATGGATGGGAAAATGGAGAAAATGAAAGAGACTGGGGTAGAGAAAGTGATTTTTAAATTATTAAGGAGAGATGTGGAGTGAAACAGAGAAGAACACAAGAAGATTAAGAGGGAGATTGAACTCAGATGACACAATAGAATAATAAAGAAAAGAACAAAATGCATGAAGTAAATGTGAATGAATGAGTCAGATAATGATGCAGAGGTTAGTTAAGAGTCCTCTCGTGCTGTTGTCTGATATGAGCTCTCTCAGTGATGCTCAGAGCAAACTGACTCACTGCCTGATTCTGCTACTTGCACTGCCTCCACTTGATGTTCTCTCTCTCTGTCTACGTGTGCATGGACGTGTCTGTGCATGTGTGTGCTCAAATCGTTGTATACACTTTCCAAAGAAAAGCAAAGTGTCTGTCCTTGGTTCTGTGTGTGTGTGAGTGGTTCAGAGAAAATGATAAAGTAAGAGATATTTTGGTTAACACAGACATCTTTAATGCTTATTTAATAGAGCTCACAGGATGAGGTAAGGACACTTTAGCCACGGTAGATATTATGAGTTAAGGGCATAGACTCTCACACTCTCTCTCACACACACACACATACAGTGCATCCGGAAAGTATTCACGGCGCTTCACTTTTTCCACATTTTGTTATGTTACACCCTTATTCCAAAATGGATTAAATTCATTATTTTCCTCAAAATTCTACAAACAATACCCCATAATGACAACGTGAAAGAAGTTTGTTTGAAATCTTTGCAAATTTATTAAAAATAAAAAACAAAAAAAGCACATGTATATAAGTATTCACAGCCTTTGCCATGACACTCAAAATTGAGCTCAGGTGCATCCTGTTTCCACTGGTCATCCTTGAGATGTTTCTACAACTTAATTGGAGTCCACCTGTGGTAAATTCAGTTGATTGGACATGATTTAGAAAGGCACACACCTGTCTATATAAGTTCCCATAGTTAACAATGCATGACAGAGCACAAACCAAGCCATGAAGTCCAAGGAATTGTCTGTAGACCTCCGAGACAGGATTGTATCGAGGCACAGATCTGGGGAAGGGTTCAGAAACATTTCTGCAGCATTGAAGGTCCCAACGAGCACAGTGGCCTCCATCATCCATAAATGGAAGAAGTCTGGAACCAGCAGGACTCTTCCTAGAGCTGGCCACCCGGCCAAACTAAGCAATCGGGGGAGAAGGGCCTTAGTCAGGGACGTGACCAAAAACCCGATGTTCACTCTGACAGAGCTCCAGCGTGACTCTGTGGAGAGAGGAGAACCTTCCAGAAAAACAACCATCTCTGCAGAACTCCATCAATCAGGCCTGTATGGTAGAGTGTCCAGACAGAAGCCACTCCTCAGTAAAAGGCACATGACAGCCCGCCTGGAGTTTGCCAAAACGCACCTGAAGGACTCTTAGACCAAAGATTGACCAAAGATTGAAGTTTTTGGCCTGAATGGCAAGCGTCATGTCTGGAGGAAACCAGGCACCAGTCATCACCTGGCAAATACCATCCCTGCAGTGAAGCATGGTGGTGGCAGCATCATGCTGTAGGGATGTTTTTCAGCGGCAGGAACTGGGAGACTAGACAGGATCGAGGGAAAGATGAATGCAGCAATGTACAGAGACATCCTTGATGAAAACCTGCTCCAGAGCACTCTGGACCTCAGACTGGGGCGAAGGTTCATCTTCCAACAGGACAACGACCATAAGCACACAGCCAAGATAACGAAGGAGTGGCTACAGGACAGCTCTGTGAATGTCCTTGAGTGGCCCAGCCAGAGCCCAGACTTGAACCCGATTGAACATCTCTGGAGAGATCTGAAATTGGCCGTGCACTGACGCTCCCCATCCAACCTGATGGAGCTTGAGAGGTCCTGCAAAGAAGAATGGGAGAAACCACCCAAAAATAGGTGTGCCAAGCTTGTAGCATCATACTCAAAAAGACTTGAGGCTGTAATTGGTGCCAAAGGTGCTTCAACAGAGGCTATGAATACTTATGTACATGTGTTTTTTTGTTTTTTATTTTTATTTTAATTTGTAAAGATTTCAAACAAACTTCTTTCATGTTGTCATTATGGGGTATTGTTTGTAGAATTTTGAGGAAAATAATGAATTTAATCCATTTTGTAATAAGGCTATAACATAACAAAATGTGGAAAAAATGAAGCGCTGTGAATACTTTCCGGATGCACTGTACACACACACAGTTGAAACCTTAACCAACTCTGCTGCAAATTAATTACACCATTACTACTGTGCCAACACCCAAATTTCCAAAAAACACAAAATTCAGTCTGACACAGTGCTACAGGAAGACAGTAATAATAATAATAATAATAATAATAATAATAATAATAATAATAAACAACTTTATTTTATAAAGCACCTTTAAAGCAGCTTCTCAAAGCGCTGTACAGTACATAAAATCACAGTCCACAGAAAAATAAAACAAATAAAAGTTAATAAGTTAACAAGAACAAAAACAACAACATTAATAATAAAAATAATTATAAAACAATCTAAAAAGACATCAGCAGTCGAATGCAAGTTTTAAAAAAGTGTGTCTTGAGAAAAGCTTTAAAAATGCCAAAAGTCTGGGCTTCCCTGAGTTCAGGAGGAAGAGAGTTCCAAAGTGAAGGAGCATACACAGAAAAAGCCCTGTCACCCATAGATTTTAGGTGTGTTTATGGAACAGTTAACAGATTACACTGTGAGGAGCGCAGTCTGCGATTTGGGGTGTATGGGATTAATAAACCAGATAAGTATTGCGGAGCCAATCCATGTAATGCCTTGCATGTCACCATCATGATCTTGAAATCGACACGGAACCTGACCGGGAGCCAGTGTAAGGACTTCAAAACTGGAGTAATATGGTCACATTTCCTGGTTCCCGTCAGGATCCGGGCGGCAGAGTTCTGAAAATATTGCAGTTTGTTTATTGCGGTTTTAGAAACTCCGGCTAAAACGGCATTACAGTAATCCAGCCGTGTGACAACAAATGAATTTATCAACTTTTCAGTGACAGATGAGTTTAGCATTGGGCATAGTATGGCTATATTTCTGAGATGAAAAAAGGATGCCTTCACAGTGCCCTGAACAAAAAAATCAAAAGTGAGGCTGGGGTCAAAAATTACACCAAGGTTCCTCATCTTACTTTGGGTCTCTAAAACAGAGCCATCAACAAACAGAGACAGTGGAGCCGCTTTGCGAATTTGATGACGGGAACCTATAAGCATAACCTCAGTTTTCCCGCTGTTCAGGCACAGAAAGTTATTGTTCATCCATGTTTTTATCTCAGAAATACAGTCAGAAAGATAATAAGCATCAATGTTTTCACCAGATTTAGAGTGAATGTAGATTTGGGTATCATCAGCATAAAAGTGATAATGGAGGCCAAGCGATCGCAGCAGATGCCCAAGTGGAGATAGATAAATATTGAAGAGTAGAGGGCCTAGAACTGAACCCTGAGGAACACCAGTGAGCACCGAGCAAGTGTCAGACCTAAAGCCACACATTGAAATAAACGGAACGGTCAGTAAAATAGGATTTAAACCAGTTTAAAATGGTCCCGGACACACCAAAAACACTTTCAAGGCGGGTAACTAAAAGACTATGATCCACAGTATCAAAGGCAGCTCTAAGGTCAAGAAGAATAAGAAGTGGGGTAGCTCCAGAATCAAAGGACATCAACAAGTCATTGGTGACTTTGACCAACGCCGTTTCAGTGCTGTGAAATTTACGAAAACCTGACTGAAGGGGTTCAAAGAAGTTATTGGTTGTAACATAAGTACAGAGTTGGGAGTCAACAACACGCTCAAGTATTTTTGCCAAAAACGGAAGATTTGAGATGGGACGAAAATTGTTAAAATCATCCACAGAAACATGACAGGAAGGACAGCTGATCGTTCTTGCAGTGGAAAATTACATGTAACCGTGTGTCCCCCCAGACATGATTGAGAACTTGCAAATGCCTTGGTGGAAGAGTGAAGTAACATCTCACAGCAAGAACTGACCAATCTGGTGCAGTCCATGAGGATGAGATACACTGTAGTACTTAAAGCAGCTGGTGGCCACCAGATATTGACTGTTACTTTTAATATTGACCCCCCTTTGTCCAGGAACACAGTATTCCATTTCTGTTCGTCAAATGTCTGTGAAACTTTGTAACTATGAAAGGTTCAGTTTATTTCTCAGTTGTTGAATGTGTTTATGTTAATACAAATATTCAAACATGTTAAATGTGAAAGGACGTTTCTTTTTTTGCTGAATATATATATATATATATATATATATATATATATATATATATATATATATATATATATATATAGGCTTCTCAGGAACGCTCGTTTCTATAGACTAAACACACAGTTGATCACCTTACCCTTCCAGTACAGCTGTTTTTCCATATAAATTTTGTTTTTCCATTTCCATATAAATTCCTCGTGAGGAATCTAATGGTACTAAATCTAAAGTATTTAACATTTCAAGATAGAGACAGAGAATCCAAACGCTATCTGGCATCACCAAGCAACTAAAGAAACAGTATCCAAAGGATGTTGAATTTAATATAAATGCAAGTAAAATGGTTGTTTTTCACTCCTGGAGTCTACTCGGCTACACACACACACTCATTCTCTCTCTCTCACACACACTGATGTCTTGCTATTAACATATGAATGTATTATTAAGTACACATTTGTACTTACAGACATTAATGCTGAAAAACAAATCCTAATAGGATTATTTCTTCTTATAATAATATTCATGATTATAAGAATTTACAACACAAGAAATAGATTTCACTCAAAATGTTTTTTGTAATGTAAAAACACACCCATCTTTATGTAATATTATAAAATATTTGGTTAATCAAAATGTTGTTATTTAATGTATGACAAGTGCATAGCGTTATGGTTAGAACTTATTAAGTAACTTATTAAAATTGTGTAAATCTAACTCCTTTTAAGGTATATACTATATGTAGGTATGTGCTATATGCTAATATATATGCTATATGTAGGTAATTTTTAAAATGGCTTTTAAAATGAAAGGCAATTTTTTTGTGAAAGTTATGAAAGTAATGTGTTAAAGTTATTGATAGATTTTTTTTTTAAATGAAATGTTTTTTATTCTCTTTCATAAAATCCATTTAAAGTCAAATTCAAGGCCATCCTTCGTGAGCCTCAGGCAGTTCACATTTTTGCAATTCTGCATCCCTGGATTATCAGGATGAGTTATGTTCAAAGACTGAATTGAACAACAGTATGAACTGCTCTGGGCCCTAGAGGACAGGATTGAGAAAATATTCTTTTCAAGCAATCAAAATTTTGCTTTAGTGTGTATTTGTGATATTCTTTCAATTTATGGCAATTCTCTAAATGATCATTACGGTTTATGATCAATATACAGTGTGTGGTGTGTGATATGTACAGCAGCAATTTCGGTTGGCAGCAAACTGCTCTGTTCACTACCCCAATTAGCTCAAGGCGATAGAGTTGGGTTAAATATTGGGTGTGAATTAAAGTTATACATTAGACATTTCTATAGGAGTTGCTGTAAGTGATATTAAAAGTTCCCACTACCTTCTGCCACTCAATAAAGGAGTACATCCCCAAGTGGTATCATAATGTAGCATTACAATCCTTGGTTACATACTTTTGTTACACACAAACAGATGCACACTTAATTCAAGAAGCAAATTATGCCAAATAATCAAGTTTCTTCAGCCCTGAAAAGACACACAGTTGTTGTGTTGGCTCTAGCACAGTTCTGTTGCTTCCTGGATGCTTTATTTTGTGCAGCATACTTAATTTTCTCAGGCTGTGCACATACCAAATTATATACAGAACTTCCTTATTGCAGAAAAGTTTCTTTATTGGTTAATAAGCCAGTCTGGTCAGAAATGCTTAGTGTTTGGCCACCAATCCCAGGATAGGCAGGAATTATTCTTATTCTTATTCTTATTCTTAATCTTATTCTTATTCTTATCATTAATTTATTTATATATTTTTTTAAATTATTACTGTTTTCAGAGACCCGACTGTATATTAGTGAAAGCTATCAAATAGGTTTAGTCAAAGTCCTGGTTAAAAATCAGTTCCAGTTATACATTTCGTATAACTGCTTTGCAAAATGTTTATCTAGATCATGCAACTAACAGGAAACTAAAAAATTGTAAACATTTATCAAAAGGTGGTGCTGTTTGAGCATGTTAAAATTTTACAGCATGTCCTAATTGTATTTCTATTAATGCTAGTTCACAACATTCATTCCTACCTGTGTAGTGTAGTTAAGATGTAAACTTTTAGCCATGTACTTGACATTTAATTGAAAAGAGGTCTATGCTCCCTTCAGCTTATTTATTCTCCTCCACATAGCACATGCAAGATGACAGCTTGTGTAGGTATCCAACATTTACCCTGTGACTGTGGTATTTAAAGTAAATGCCATGGTCTTGACAGAGTTCTAGGCCAAATATGGACATGGTTATATATATATATATATATATATATATATATATATATATATATATATATATATATATATATATATATATATACATATATATATATCAATGTATAAATAAAAAAAAATTAAAAGCAGCTTAATCCATGCACCAAACCTTACAATTCTAGGTTATACTGTAAATAATTTGCAGGTCGAACAACATTTCAACATAGTTTACATACTGTACTTTCTTTTATAGATTTTATGTGCTGTGCTTTAAATTGTTTTATTTCTACCCCTTACGAAATGTAGATGTATTAATATATAGAGCAAAATATAAATCCATATATTTACAATAATAAGTAGTAGGTTTTCCCTAACGGATTTCTCATAAACACATTGTAATATAATAAGAATGAATGTGCTTTATGTCATATCGGTGATCCTTCAGTCAGCACAAAAATCTACATTGCCATTAATATTGGCACCCTTGGTAAATATGAGCAAAGAAGCCTGTGAATATTTGTCTTTATTGTTTAACCTATTGGTCTTTTGTTTAAAAAAATCACAAAACTACTCTACTCTTGTTTATATCAAACAATTGCAAACAAAGCACAGGTTTATTCAAAAATATATATTTTTGTTAAATATAGGTGTGCAACAATTATTGGCACCCTTTGTGCTACTTCCCTTTGCCAAGATAACAGTTCTGAGTCTTCTAGTGCATGATGAGATAGCTGAACACATGGTAAGGGATCTGACACCATTCCTAAATACAGAATCTCTCCAGATCCTTCAAATTTTGAGATCCACGCTGGTGGACTCTCCTTTTCAGTTCACCCCACAGGTCTTCTATGAGTTTCAAGTCAGGGGACTGGGATGGACATGGCAGGACCTTGATTTTGTGTTCAGTAAACCATTTGTGTGTTGATTTTGATGTATGTTTTGGTTCATTGTCCTGCTTGAAGATCCAACCATGACCCATTTGAAGCTTTGTGGCATTCTAACATTTCTTGAATTTGTTTTTGGATGAGTAGAGGCTTTTTTCTTGAACCCTTCCAAACAGCTTGTGGTGATGTAGGTGACTTCAGATTGTAGTTTTGGAGAATTTCTGACCCTAAGACACAACCAACTTCTGCAATTCTCCAGCTGTGATCCTCTGAGATTTTTTGGCCACTCGAGCCATCCCCTTCATAGTGCGTTGAGACAATATAGACACATGTCTGATTCCAGGTTGGTTCATAACATTTCCACTTGACTGGAACTTCTTATGGAAATGGGCATGTTCAATGCTTGTACTATTTTCTATTTATTATTATTATTATTATTATTAATAATAATAATAATAATCTATATTTTCCTATGTAAAAGCAGACCAGTGGGGTTGACAGGCTATACTTCATAGAGGTAATGTGAGATAGAAAGGCTGAGCAATAAAAAGATGGATTCAAAAAATTAAGGGACAACACACTGAGGGAGAATGTAAGCTAACCAAGAATAAAAGCCTCATTATTTGACATGGAAATAGAGTTTTATTTATTTACTTACTTACTTACTTACTTACTTACTTACTTACTTACTTACTATAAACACCAATTTGCCTGCCTTCTTTTCATTGGCTATAATTTTGAAAAGACCAGGATTTATGGAAAGAAAAATGTTCATAACTGGGTTTAAGGATTCAGCCATGGGGTTCTTTTAGTTTGAAGAGGACCATCCTTAACCTGCACCTGCAAAAACATTGCTCAAACTTGTTATTACATGAGTACAGCTGTGTTCTGTTGTTCTGGTTGATTATTTTTTTTCCTCTTTTTTTTTTTTTTTTTTTTTTTTTGACCAGGGCCTCAAGGCTGATTACGAATCATTGATAGAACTCCATCCACTTTTGGTTGAACAACCTAATGACCATTATAACGAACAACAAGAAAAAGTTCAACCACCCAAATTACCAAACATACACATTCACTGTGTTCTTTTAATAAACTCTGATCTTTTACTAGGGTGTATGAAGATGTTGTTCATCAATTAAATATGACCTTGTATTTTGTTTTATTAAAAACTGGAACAAAATGTCTTTGATGTGTGGAACTTATTATAACCGAATACTTATATAAACGTTCTAAGAATTCTGTGCTGGTATTCTGAATTTCAATCATGCCTGGAGGCGCGCGCGCGCGTGTGTGTGTGTGTGTGTGGGTCAACGTGGAAAGGGAGGAACCTGTTCCTAAACTATATATTCCTATATATCATAGGCGATGAGCTATCTAGAGTGTATCAGTGTGTAGAGATCAGATGTCCAAAGGATCGGTGCAGACTGATATTTCAGTTTCGACGCGAATCCTTTTACCCCTGTTCCTCTTATCTCTACAAGCGCGTATTCCGCAATACTCCTCTACGACCCAACCTCTAGGTAAACAATAGAGCTCCATACAGAAAGCTTATTTGTGTAAACGAACAGTTAGTTTCACCGGTAATCAATGTTTCCCACGCTGATCCCACTCAAGTGCCCCGGGTCGAACCTGTAACCTTTGTATGCGTGTATCCCGACAGCATGCTTCACCATTTATTACGCGCGAGGAGTTAACGAGTAATCCAAGAGTTAATCTTCTCCCACGGTGCTAAAAAAAATAAATCAACAAAGAAAGCGTGATAAAAAGTGGAGGAGGATCATCGGTGGCGTGAAGACTACGGACTGAGAGGTCGGTTGGAGAAAAGGAGGGGAAAAAAGCACTGCTTTCTCGCGGTATGGACTTGTTGAAGTTTGCCAAGAAACTCTGGTGCGTCCGTAAGCAGCTGGTTCTCCTCATCACACCAGGCTTACTGCTTCCGCTGCTCTTCCTTCTGCCAGAAAAGGTAGGACTCTCACGTTCAACCATCACAGCAGACTTGCGGTAGATGTCACTGCTCCGGTTTTTAGACCGGTTTTTTTTTTTTTTTTTTTTTTTATTTTTTTTTAGAGATCACGAGTCCGTGCTTGCCAGTGTGGCCTTGTAGCTTCCTTGGGGAGGCGCACAGTCGACGGCCCATTATGACAAATGTTGGGAACATTACAAAAAAGTCTTCTCCAAAAGTCTGACAGCACTAGGGAAAATGCTTCCGGTTGTTTTTATTTATCTATTTATTTATTTTTTTCAATTTAACACAAAGGTTTTAATTACAAATGAGATTATCAGCAATAACTTGAGTGAAAAATAGAATCTTAGAAATATTGACATACATTTCAGAATTCCTTAGGATATGGTGGGTCCTCTTTTTTATTTTATTTTTTTTTTATTATTATTTATTTTTTTGCTTTAATGACAGTATGCGCTCCAGCTGGCACAGATGTCACAAGTTTCTGTAAAAACTGTTGAATCAGAATCAGAACGAGCTTCATTAGAAGGTATAAGCCTTACCGAAAATCTGACATTTTGTTCAAAGCGGTTAACATGGTCAATATCACACATTTGCTTACACTTAAATACTGACCTAGAAAATGTGCAAAATCTGGAATACTGAATAGTCAAGATGTTGCACATTTTCCTTTTTTTGATGGCTTAGTGATTAGTATGTTTTCTGCACCACTTATCCTTACTGGGTCACAGGGAACCTGGAGCCTGTCCCAGGGAGCATGGGCACAAAGCGGGGGACACACTGGATGGGGTGCCAATCCATCACAGGGCACAATCACACACATTCATACACTACGGACACTTTTGGACATGCCAATCAGCCTACAATGCATGTCTTTGGACTGGGGGAGGAAACCGGAATACCCGGAGGAAACCCCTGAAGCACGGAGAGAACATACAAGCGCCGCACACACAAGGCCATCTTGGGAATCGAACCCTCAAGCCTGGAGGTGTGAGGCGAACATTAATTAGTATCAGAAATTGTGACATTCCTTACCTTAGCTAATAAAGTCTACTTGATAGTTATCTATGGGAGTGGTTGTTCATTGTGACAGCCCTTTTTGAGTGCTAGGTCTTTTAAAATACGTTGCGAATGTAGCCGTTAGTGTCTACATAGATTACGTTAAAACTGTTTTAATAAAAACAAGCTTTCCCTTAGTAACAACAATTTATTTATTTTTTTGATAATTTGTGATGTTTGTATCCAGGAAAGTTACACCATGTTACAACCGCGATGTTTCATGCAGGGTATAGTGAAGTCACTCAGTTAATATCTATTGCAGCCACATTATCATAAACAGTAAAATAACCGATATGGCCTTCTGAATCCTTCTTTTTGATTGCATCAAAAATAGACTAAAAATTTATCTTGTAATATTCTTGTAATAAAAAGTTAACAGATCTTGGGATGTTTGATGTTTGGTACATGTGCAAAGCAGTAAATGTGATGCTTCATAACTCATGTTTGAGTAGAGATTTTATCTTTTGAATCATATGCCATTATGTCTGATGGTAATGACAGTGTAAGGGTGGGAGTGTTCTTCAAAATTCCTTTTTCTGGAATTTTACACTCATGTCACAGTTTGGCTGTGTTTTTTATTTTTAGACTCTTTTTCCATATGATAATATGTCACTAGGATTTGTTGCAGGTCAGCATGTGACTAGTAATATGTAATATGTGATCAGTAATATGTGACATATGAGTGACAAGTGAGAAAAGTACATAGTATTGCACCTTTAACTAACACACACACATGCACACACACACACACACACACACACACACACACACACACACACACACACACACACACCATTTGATAATGGTAAGATGTTTTGCCTGTGTGAAAGAGAATAATCGTCAACATGCATACATGAGGTATAAATCTGAAGTCAATCAAATGAGAGAAGTCAAATATGTGAACACATTCATACTGACTCACGTTGTGAAGAAATCTCTTGTGTTTTGTCAGTCAAATATACTGTATCTCAAATGATGCTCAAAAGATGTTTATATGCCAAATGGAGATGCACTGAATACACTGTACATTCATATATGTATCCATCATCATTCTTCATGTATGGTGACTCACAGTTTCTGACTTCTTATTGAGCTTTATAGTTTGACCCTGAGCTAAGGTCACTATTTGTGTGGAGTTTTGTATGTTCTTGTGTCCATGTGGGTTTGCTCTGGTCTCCCTGGCTTCCTCCCATCTCCCAAAAACATGCCAGTAGGTGTACTGGTTACACTAAATTACCCCTAGGTGTAAATAAGTGTGTGTGAATGAACATGTCAATGTGTGTGCATAGTGCCCTGTGATGGACTTGATGGTGTCCATCACAGCTGGATGTCTGCAGTCATCCATAGGTCTAAAGGAGACTAAATCGATACTAAATTGATGTCTGTGAAATTACCCTACAGCAAAAGGAAGAGGGACGAGACTTATATAGTTGTGGAAGCCCACTGCGGAATACACCATCCATTTATTAAAGTAAGATATGAGACCATACTATGCATGCTCGGGCCCAAGCACAATGGATATGGGGTTCTGTTGAGAGGTCTTGGCAGGACCATGGACCTGCATGCATGCTAAACAATCTGAGAAACACTAGACAGAGTTTAAAGAGCTGGGGTCACAAACATTTACCAGATATGAACTTCTGTTAAGAGGTTACATTTGGACCATGGATGCAAATCACATAGAGAGAACTGATCATGCAGAATGTGGTCCTCCACTGCCATGCCAAATTAGGGTTTTACAACACGGCCCACATACTCACGTTTTTAGACAGACTACACAACATCGTCACAGCAGAAGACCAATGGGATGCAGAGCAGATGAGATACATTGTTATCTTGGACAATTGTGTATCTCTATCTGAGACTTTGTGTATTATTCCACCGTTCCACTGCTCTGGTCCAAAACTGGATTTATCAGCAAACACAATCTTCACTCCAATACCTCTCACCATACTCTCCCTTCCTTAACCCCACTGAGGAGTTTGTTTCGGCATGGCGGTGGAAGGTTTACGATCTCCAGCCCTATGTCAGGATACCCCTCGTTCAAGCGATGGAGGAGGCCTGCGACTAATCGATGCAGGGTCTGTTCAAGGATGGATTCACCATTCAAGAAGATTCTTCCCTCGCTGTCTTGCGAGAGAGGACAAAGCCTGTGATGTGGACAAAGTGCTATGGCCAGATCCAGCTAGACGAAGAGATGATGCTTAGTTTTTTTTTGTCTCCACAAATGTTTGTGCTGTGTTTATGCACTGTATTCTATTTAGAACATGTTCTATTCTGATTTTCAGTGCTAAATGCAACCTTTGGAAATGCATAAATATTTTCATCAGTGATCTTGTGTGTTGTGTTTGGCCAATATATTCATGTACTTTACCCTAACAATATCTCTGAAAAAATCTAACCTATATCATTAGAAAAGGAGAAATGTTGAAAGGGTTTTAGAGTGAGCACAGTAGTGTGTAAATGGTTCAAACAGAATCAGATCATATGAACCATGTGTGCGCCATACGTTGTCAAAATCGGGGTTTTATAAATTATTGTATAGTTTTGAATGAAGTGTTTTGAAAATCTGAGGTGTTCTGCTACTTGTGTGTGTGTTTGTATGAATTGTGTGTAGTGTTTTGACAAAATAGGCCCTGTTTTCAAAATCGTGCTTAAGCAATCGAAAAAAAACTGTAATGTGAGTCCAGGAGGTTTAGAGGTGAATTATTGAACTCGGTGTGAGTTTGACCCTACATGAGCCCAAGAGGAATGCACAAGGTTTGAACAAATAGAATTGTTCATCTTAGCTGTATTTCATGTCATCTAACACTGTTAAATGTCGAGTGAGTGAACTTAAAATTTTTATCATTTTTCTTGGTGTGTCTGAGAAAGCATATATTGTACCTTGAAAGGTCCTGAAAAAAGCAGCTTGTTTTATGGATGTCCCATGACATGAAATAAACTCTAACAAGAAAAAGTTAAAATATGGATGTGTGACTCATTAACAGTGCTATGTGAAATAAAACACGTTGTGATGTGATTTTATTAGAAATGAATCACACCACCTCAGCATTGATTAATTTCTTATAACAGCATACACTGTTGTGTATTATTCCTTACATCAGGGGTTCCCAAACTTTTCCAGGGCAAGGCCCCCCAAATGGCATTAACATTTAACCGAGTCCCCCCTTTTGCAAGATGTCTTTAAAACACATTAAAAATACAGACTTCTGAGTATATCCCCCTTTTTTATTAATAATTACATCTTACATATTTACATTACATTACATTAGGAATTGATTGTGTGTGTGTGTGTGTGTGTGTGTGTGTGTGTGTGTGTGTGTGTGTGTGTGTGTGTGTGTGTGTGGTTGTCTGAGAGTGAGAAAGAGAAAATCATGTATTTATCTATTTTTCACACCAAATTGTTGAGGCCCCCCAGGCGCCCGGCCCCCACTTTGAAAACCACTGCCTTACATAACAGCTTCTATTGGACAGTAGTTCCAGCTGCAAGGTTTATATTAATGTGCTTGTTCTGATATTTAATCCTTTCAATAGTAATGACTTACAGAGGGACTTGTAAGGTAGACATCATTATAGAAAGACAAAAACTGTGTAGTTGTTCATATGGTGAAGTTTTCCATGGGGGATGTGTATTTTTCAGATTTGGAAGGAATGTCTAGTGTTAGTGCTTTGTAACATAGTGAAAGATGTAACTTTAAGTTTTCTGACATATTAAATCTTCATGCTGGAGGGCTTTGTAGTTTCTCTGTAACATAACAAGCTTTATTAACTTAGAGTTAGATAGAGAGAGAGAGAATGAGAGAGAGAGGTTTAAAAAAACCTGTTGTTTCAATTTACAATGATACATTACAAGTTATCAAAATAATTTAGTTATGCAACCTAAAATGTTTTTTAAAGTTTTATCTTATCTACACAGCAAATATCCATCTATCATCTACCCATTCATGCATCCACCCAACATATCAATTGATTCTATAAATCCATCCACCCATCCATATTTATCGACCAAATTCTTATTGTCTGACCCTCTTTTCTCTTCCCTACAGGAGGGTAAATGTCTATATGTGGTGCTCTTGATGGCAGTATACTGGTGTACAGAAGCTCTCCCACTTGCTGTAACTGCCCTGCTACCAATCTGCCTCTTCCCCACCATGGGTATTCTACCCTCCAAGAAGGTTTGTCCTCAATACTTCCTAGAGACAAACTTCCTCTTCCTGAGCGGCCTAGTAATGGCAACTGCAATCGAGGAGTGTGGCTTGCACAGACGTATCGCCCTCAGAGTGCTCAAGATTGTTGGAGTGAAACCAGCCTGGTAAGAATTACAGTCTAATAATAAAATATAATCACACATAATAGTCATTTACTAATAAGTGGTTTATATAAGCATTTTATATTCTCTCACTTTAGTCATATACAATTTTCTGTATAGTGTAATTCTACATTCAGGTTATGTATATAGCTTCAGTAAGTTACACAGGACAGGAACAGTACAAGAATATGTCAAGTGAAAAGCAAGCAAGGTGTCAATTTGCTGGTGCTTAACATGGTTATATAAGAAACACTATGACCAGAGATTATTTGGCAGTACTGTAGCAGGAGAGCAGAACAGGTCATAAGGAACCGAGGTCAGCATACACTGAAGAAATTCCAACATAATAAAACCATCCTAAATGAAGTAGTTCACACTTCAGTAACTCTTAAAATATCAGGAAACATTTATTTTTAGATCCATTGACAAAATGAGAATTGTTTTTCCCTTTATATTGCTAGTACAAGAAGGATCTCCTTACAGTATGTGGAATGTTTGCCAATTCAGTTATTATCTGTGAATATATTTAAACATTATAACCACTGACCATTTATTATTTGGAATTTTTAGATGTTTGATTTCTGTTCACAGCTATTGAACAATTTCTGTTCTGGCATTTGGTGGCCACTTGAGCTTCTATATCAGGCTTAAGACACCTTAGGATGTAAAGATATATTGACCTTCGACATGTGCCAGTGGTGGCGTTATTCAAAGCTGTGATATATTTGATGCATTTGAAATGGCAACATTTCAAGAAGAATCTGTAAACTTGTGATGTCCCCATATATCAGTGTTACACGTTTAAACAGAAGCCTACAGTCCCATTGTGATTTTGGTCGATTTTAGGGAACAAACTTATCTGCAGCACAGAATATTTATCAAAGGTGGCATATTCTGATTGTAAACAGTTCATGAACAATGTAGCAACTTTCAAATTCCTTGACCAGTTAGGGGAAATGGAGATCTAGCAGTCTGGTGACTGGAGCTACGTGTTCTGCGAAGGTCAGCTTTATGCAAATGAATACATTTTGCCAGTCAGACGAGTGCCTCACAAAGAACAAGACTTGAATTTGCCATAAACAAATCCATGTTAATCCACTGAAAGGGGTATTGAAATGCCCACCTGAAGCAGACAGATCATGTAGCATCATGTGGTAAATTATCAAGTGAACACATACTGTGACACATTTCTTTCCAACATGTTGCAAAGACTGTAATATTTGGTCATGGTGTTTCTGGGTGTTTATGGGATCTTACATGACTAGGACATGTGTTTTATTCATCAGACTTCTTGTTAGATGTGGGTGGATGATAGCCAGTAGGCAAGTCTGCAATCATCCATGTTAAGCTCATTTGTATGACAAATTAAAGGCAAAAACTGTGGCTCTGTTATGCTATGGCAGGATTTTCTGGAATGGTTTGAATGGCAGCATGTGGAGGCCCAGTGCCTTACTAAAACACTTTATATTGGTTTTTCTTTTAATTTGTCACCCATCTGTAGAATGACTCGAGACTATGCAAAAGAGCTGACAGTGGTCTTTCTTGTACTGTTTATATGAATCTACAGAACATGTACCTGTGGAACTACACATTCTCTGTGATTTCTGGCCCTGTGTCTCACATGGGAAGTCTTCCATTGTTTTTGTTTTTTTGCTGATATTAAACGACAGCTAATACTCCAGTGCGAGATGAAGTCCCTCCAGCATTCAGTGTCTAAACACTGCCAAGGTGGAGTGAACAAGTTCTGCTAATGGCTTGAGGTGCTGTTATAGTGGAAGTTCCATTGTGGCTGTAATGTCAGCACAACATGTGAAAAGTCCCACAGGATGTAAGTCCAACATAGAGGAACTGCATCTGGTTTGCAGTCATGTGGCCTGGTTGTGTAATGTAACATTTACAAAAAACCTCCAACTCACATGTTATTATCACTGCACACAGTTAGACGTTATATTTCTATGTACATGCACAGACAGTGAATCCATTCAGTGTGAACCAGGAGTGTCACTTTTCAGTCAGATTTCTGTAAAATACAGCAAGATGGCTTATGGTTATCACAGAAAACTTTTGTTTATCTGGAACTATGTAGTCAATTATGAGGAGTATAACAGCAAAGTCTTCCAAAAATACAAACAAAAAAACCCCCAAGAATTTAATGTGCAATTTGTATATTGACCATGTTCTCTGTCACTAATCTGGGCCCCACAGCACAAAAATAAACAGTAGCATTAGCATTACATTGAACATTCTTTTTACACTGAACTTCTTTTTACTTAGACTTCCTGGCAGTCCTTGATGGTCTCGGTATTAATTGTGATAACTGTGCATGGTGACGTTCGCAGTAAAATCATTTTGAATAGCATTGTAGTGATTTGTATATTTTATAGCATTTTTGAAGGTCATCCATTTCCCAAAGGATTTAGGTCAGGTACTAATTGCTAAAGATGAACGTGTCATGTCTAATAGCCTGGTACTTAGCATAATCCAGGCACAAAACACCTCTAACATATCAATGATCCACCACAAGATTTTTCTTTCTTTTTTTTTTTTGGTGGTGGGGGGTCCTTGCATGTAGTTGTCATTTGTCACCAATTTTAATGGTATGCCTGCCCCAAAAATGAGATTTTAGCCTCATATGATCAAGCAGAAGTAGCTTTATATTCTGAGGTTTAATATATAGACTTCCTTCTTCAGTTTAGACTACATGTTTTTAAGTAGGGTTCATATTCAAAGAGCATCATTGCAAAACATTTTTGTGTCGATTTAAGAGTGTGTTTATCTCAGCATCTTGTTGAAAGTCCTATCTATGACCAAGTCTGAACCTCCTGGTAACCCTAGGCAACTAGGTTTTGGCATGCAATATTCCAGGGTTTATAATTCCATCTTTATAAGAGCCCCACAACTACTAGCCACCACCATGATATCAGGTGATTTCTCTTCTATGCAGCCAGTTTTGTCACCAAACATGCTGATGGTGCGCATACCCAAAAAATTACATTTTGTGGGTTGTTTTGTAGAAAGACTTTTTTTTTTTTATCCCACCTTACTAACAGTCCATGTCACTATGGAGGTGGCATCCAGCAACTTTGTTCTTTGATTTATCTTTGATCAGTGAGTCAGCAGTGTAACTCTATTAGATTGTGCAGCTGTGTTGGCCTCCCCTGCCAAATCACCAGTAAACAGGTGTGTCTTTTTCTTCAGGTTGATTTTGGGGATGATGATCACGTCCTCTTCCCTGTCCATGTGGTTAAGTAACTCTGCTACAACTGCCATGATGCTGCCCATTGCTAATGCCATTCTGGAAAGCCTGTTTGGAGACCTGGAATCACTTAAGGAGAGGTGCAAAATCACAGATGACCCTGAGGGTATGCAAGAGAGTAAATAATTAATTATCATTAATTATTTGTACAAATATCAGTTGCCACAAATCACCTATAATAACTTAACTAGCAATTTAGGACAAAGATATTGACTTATTAAAATATTTGAAAGTTTGAAGTTCTTCAGTATTAGCATAGTCTTAGTTTTAATATGAGAGAAGGTAAACACAACCACCTCACCAATGGCATAATGGCATGTCCTGATAAGAGAATAATACACATCAGGACATGCTATTATTGGCTTTACATTCGGTCATATCACACCACACCATTGTTGAGGATTATTTTCGCCTAACAGCTGTTTTATTCCTTGCTAAAAGATTCTAGTTTGATGTGTCAGTCCATTATGTAATTACCCTGAAAATCCAACCAAGTCTTTTCAAAGGATGTACTCACTTTGACATAAAGATGATGACGACAGCAGGTTTAATAGACTTGTTTTTTTGCTGTATATTATGCAGTATATAAACGTTATAAAGTATATAAACACTTAGGCTCTCCCATTCAATATTCTTCCCATGCTAAGCTATAATTATCTCATTGTAAATGTAACATGTAATGACTGTTAAAATAATGTTTCCAGGTGAACTGTTTCATATTAAAAAAAAAAAAAAAAAAAAAAAAAAAAAGTTAATCATACACATTCTTACACAAATACACATAATGACACTCTCAACACTCAACACACTGCAGTCCTAAGCTAAATGGTCATATAATTTTTAAGCTGTGTCTCATCTCTGCCCAAAAAGATCACTGACTTACGTCAAGCAGCATAATGTCACTCTTTAAGCACACAAGATTGAGAAAAAACTAAACCACATTTGAGAATGTACAAGGATACAGAAGTTATTTTCTGAATGCTGTTGAAGTGTTTCAGATATGACTCTGATAGTAACAACTGTTTTCTTCCTCTGCAGCCCAGTCTGAGGTGAAGCTGCATGTACTGCTACCTGAAAAACACACTCTGACTGCAGTTGACAGGTAACGGACTAAAGAATAGTGCTGCAAACCTGCGACAGATATTAAACAGTTTACCTGCTTTAATTTAACAGATGGGTTTACTCATTGAGAGTTGAGCTTCATCAGTCTAATACCATGAAGTCTAGACAAGTCAGGATGACTAGATAATAATATAAAAATTGATGACCAAGATGTCAAGATGTATTTGCATGAAGATGGCAAATCATCACTAAATGTTAAGTCATGAAATGTAATCAGTAATTGTGGCTAAAGTGTAACTTGGTTGCAAAAGTCATTAGTGAGTGATTTGATCCTTGCCTTAGAAAATCTCATTCACTTCTGACACAAATCTGATCATGAGACATCAAGAATCAGTCTGTCCTTCAACCATCTGTGGCCAGGAGCCAAAGGAGCAAAATTGTTCATGTCTCTGGGTGAAGGGATGATATACTGTCAGTCCTCTATCAATCACAGAGACAATATACAATAGCAGATGTCTGAGAGGTCATGTTTGTGGAAGAGTGTGGATAACACTTTTCTCCAAGTTTGTTACTCTTCCCTGTAATGCAGCATGAGCAGCAGTTGCAGTTTGCTGGCTTCATGTGTCTTGGAGGGAGCATGTGTTAACCCTCACCCTTCTCGGTTGGTAGTTGTTGTATGATAAGGGAGATTTGGTGAGTGAGTGGGAACTGGCAGGTGACCAACCTTGAGAGAAAAATGGGTGGTGGGACGGGGATGAATCTATCTGTGCTAACTCTATGCTAACATCATAGCGCTGACGGAATAGAGAAGATAGAGCAGAAGAGTCAGGACGAGGCCAGGAAAGAGGCAGAATACCAGTTGAAAGTGTGGAAAGGATTTCTCATCTGTATCCCCTATGCAGCCAGCATTGGGGGAACGGCCACTCTCACTGGAACCGCACCCAACCTCATTTTCATCGGACAGCTGAAGAGGTTAGTGTGAGAAGACTCATACTGGACTGCAGCATTAACACAACAACCAATACAACAAAACACACTTATTGCCCAACAACATTTACTGTCCACATTTACTGTCCAACAAAGAGGATTTTTCCAAAATTGAACAAAACACCAGTCATATAATCAGAATCAGTCATTGCAATATAAAATACCATCATGGAAAAGCCTTCATGTGAGTCCCTAACATTGAACACTTTAATTTAACAACAGCTCATTCAGTTATCAACACTTTATTAAGCAATTCTGAGTCAATCTACTGAATGACCTTTTTTATGAACTCAGTTTGAGGCAGTTGATTCATCTTGGTCAGATGATTCTGAATATATAGATGTGTTTGGGTCAAATTTATTTATAAATCAGAAGCTCAGCAAGGTCATGGTGAAAGGCATACTTTTCCAATAATACTTAAGCAGGAAGCATTACAAAATATGCAAATTTAGACAGGTTATGAAATATTCTTCACATATGGTTTTTAACCAGTCACAAGATTAGAGGATGACGCAAAACCTAATTTCTTACCTGTGTGCTAGGCTAGGTAGCTAATTCAGCTTATTTTAATGATGAACAATAACACTTTAATTGCTATGGTGTCTGTTTGTAATAAACAAACCAGTGAGAACAGGGCAATGCAAATCATACAGAAATCCCACTCAAGCTGACCTTTGGCAAGTACAATCATCTAGTCTGCTAGCTATGTTAGCTAATGTTAGTGATATTAGGTTTACAAATATATGGTTTAAAATGATGTTAAATACTGTGAGGAAGAAGGATATCTCTAATTGTTCATTAAGCAAATGGTGAGTAGTTCTATTTCAGCATTCATACTGTTATTTAGCTGGCTTTTTATGAAATTGTAATTGACTCACAGTGCCACCTATCGAAATGACAAAGTCCAGAGAGAACTTTTACCTTGTTCTTGAGTAACAATGTTGGAAAAAGCTCAAGAAGACTGAATAACTTCTTAAGCCATCCCTAGAGATTATTAACCTTAGCACCTCTTTGGTGAGTAATCATGGACGCGCTGACATGATCAACATGCTTTTTTTTGTATCCAACAATAAATAACTTGGCTTACTGTTTTCCCTATCTGTGCAGAAAATAAACCAGTTCATGTTGGCGTTTTAGAATGAAATGTTAGCTGCCCATTTCAAAGGTGTCATTCCCAAACCCATGTTTTTATACATTTTTTTAAATTATGCATGAGAACATTAAATTGCCAGTTATTCTAAAAAGAAAAAAGTATAAATATTGAAAATAAATTATACTGTGGGTGAGGTAGAAAATATAAATCTATAAATGTTTTATGATTTTTTTTTTTTTTTCCTGAAAAATGATAATGCAGATGGTGGCCCAGACTCTTCGGATTATGGCAGCATGTTGCACCCCATTTAGAATCTGCTAGCCAATTATTTATATATTTTCTTTTAAGAAAAACATGTTTGGAGCATAGTACAAAGTTATCACATGGACAAGCAGACAGTTTTCATTTTTCTCAACTGCTTGCACAATCAAGGCAAAATTGCAAAGGCAAAATTGCAAACTAGCAAATCTGCACTTCCATAATTTACAGTGGAACTGCATGGGAACAGTTTAGTATTGTAGAGCAATGGAAAAGGATGAGGAAGAGACGTAAAAAACACAAATGAAATTGTCTTTGCTTATAACAGTTTCTCTATTTATTATATTTAATTTTATTACATTTAAATTTAGATTAATTTTATTATATTATACGTATTCACTTAATCTAGGGTTATAAACATTGAAGCAAAATGATTGAGCTTATATTCTGTTTTAGTGAAAATAAGCTAAACAATGCTAAAAGATAGAATGAAACCTTCATTTAAATCACAGTACACAGTTTAGATTAATATTCTACATTATACATTTGATGTTTAAGATAGTATTCCTAAATTTTAAGAATCATAAATTCTAATACTTTCCAGCTTAAAATTGAGTCAGTAAGCGATTTAATGTGAATTATTTGTCAATAAATGAAACCGAACCATTTTGCAGTTATTTCCCAGAGTGTGACTTGATCAACTTTGGCTCGTGGTTCATCTTCGCTTTCCCACTAATGTTCATCTTCCTTCTCGTCTCATGGATCTGGATTGCCTTCTTGTATGGAGGAATTACCACAAGGTACAATCAACCCCAAATGACCACACACAAATTCATGAATGCTCATTCTGTGTTTGTCTGAGCTGAATGCAATAATGTATTCCATTTATTATTAATTATATATTTATTGTGTCACTCTGTGTGTGTGTGTATGTGTGTGTGCATGCATGCATGCGCATGTTTATGTATTTAGATTGTGTATAAACAAACGCAATGACCGTGCAGCTGCTGAAGCCAAGGCCAATGCGGTCATTGATGAAGACTACAAAAAGCTGGGACCTATGACGTAAGAATGCATGCTGGGATATTCTAAATAGATACAGACACTGTTGATTTTTTTTTTTTTTTTTTTTTGCTTAGGGATACACTACAGGCCAAAAACATGGAAACTAACAGTAATTGTAAAATATTTGCCTATTTAGCTATTCATTCATACACACCCTGATCAGTTAATTACACCATGTTAGCTGAATATAAAAGGAAAAAACAAAGAATCCGTTGTATGATGCTGCTGCCAACGTTAAAATTAAGTCCATTACTTGCTGAAATTATATTTTTGGAGTTGCTTTCCAGTGTTTGGCTTCTAGTGTAGTTATTACTCTGTATTACACTATAAAGTGCTTTAATATCAAGCAACTGGTACCTCAAGCTGGCAGTATACTTCAAACAATTAAAAAAAAAAAAGGTTTAGACTCAAAAAGACATCTTTTGAGCAAGTTCATACACCACATTGTGAACAAGCTTCCAAATAGAACTCCCAAACACAGCATCTCTTGTTCTGAGACCATCCTCTGCAATTGACCTAAATATTTAGAGGTGCCAATATTTTTGGTTTAGTTGTGTAATTAATTTTTTTGACCCCTTGTTACAACGATATGGCAGTCGCCTGAAAACTAGGCTTTTTCTGCTTTTTCAAACAAAGTAGTGGTTACACCAAATACATAAAAAATACCTTCAGCACAAATGCCATTTCACTGAAACAGAAAGGACATGAAATGCATTTGCTTCTGATAGTGGTTCCTTTGTGCTGATTTTATCTATGTGAACTTTGACCTTTGAATCAATAGAAAACAAGTTGGACTGTGGTGTCTTTGGAACAGTGCATTCTTTTTGAGCATACCACCAGCTTTATCTGTATTGTAATCTTCTGGGGTCTGTTTCTGAAAACAGGATTTGTGAGTTAACCAAATCAAGTAGCTGGAAATTCCTGACAATGCAGATATTTCTGTTGCAGATGCAAGGATTAGATGAAGTCCTGTTCATTTACCTAGACAGTTGAAACTAGCCTGAGAAATGGCAGGTTAGATTGAGTTGAACCCAGCCATGTCTGCAGTTTAAAAGGCGAAAAAGATCCGATCATGGTTCCTTTCATTGAACATCTTATGTTGTGTTTTTTTGTCAGTGGCAGCTTTATTTTTCTTTGTTCCTCTGGGACATAAAAAGATGTCATTAATATAAGCACTTGTAAAGGTACTTATACTATTTGTATAATTAACCATTGTTAGTGTCCTGAAAGTGATAGAGAAACATTGTTGCAGGTTCCCCATATAACTGAATACAAATACATTATTTGGAATGAACAGGTAATGTGTTGTAAATGGATTCAATTACAGATATCAGTAGTAGGCTCCTTTTGTGTTGTTTTTTATTTATTTATTTATAAAGCTTGCCAGAAAGGTTCAAAGGTTTACAACACAGCATAAAATTCACAAGAGTGGGAGGTCTTTACTTTCATGCAAAATTTTAAAAAAAAGCTCACAGGACAAAAAAAGACTGTGTTTTTTACATGAATGTGCAATGCAGTTACAAGACCCTTAGTAACTGCATGGTCAGGATCAGGGAGATTATATTTTGGGAATTAAAGCTAACTAACTTTGTTATATCACAAACAAAATAATGACATTGCAAGCAGAATTTAAATAGAAAATAGCTTTGGATAAAATCGCTATATAAGTGTGCCATTTTATATATATATATATATATATATATATATATATATATATATATATATATATATATATATATATATATATATAAAACAGTCCCTCATACATCTTTAGTTGAGACCAATTATGTACTAGTATACAATTATGTATTAGTGATGAAAGTGAGGTTGAGGAACAACCTCAAAGTCAGAATTCACAGACCATGCCACCAGTGCTGGCATTTCTACTTTTTGTAAAAAAGTGTTTTTAATTATTTCCAGGGACATAGTGTTAGGGTTCATATTATAAAAACAAAACAAAAACCTTCTGCTTTAGGCCATGCCCATGGGTTTATATCTGAATACAGATACGGATATTTGGAGCACTAAAGATTCAGATTCAGAGAGAGGCATTACACCACTTCCACTGAGGGTAAACAAAGGTAGGTATGACCTTTTTTCTAATAATGTAGAGCTTCACACATCAGTAGCATGTCAGTTTGTTTTAAATAAACAGCCTATGTCTGGATCACAGCCAGCTCTTCAGGCTGAAAAATGGTGGTGGGAACGCACTGCTACTTACAGTTGCTGCAAAGTAAAACTGAGAAATCCTTTTTAATCTGTAATATGCAAATAAATAGTTACTGTACCTCTATGATGTGTTTTTTTGTATTGTAATTCACTTGAATATTTTGCCAATTTAATCAGAAATACAATATGTATTCATCATCGCACCCATGAGTTTATAGGACCTCACTTTGGCTAACTAGGCTACGCAAATGTGAAATTTTACATATTGACTTGTTTTGTCTTCTCATCATATTTTCTTTCCACTTTCAATCTATAGATTTTCACATTTTCTATGTTATTGACTGTTTTCAAAATTGTCCATGAACATGTATGAACCTGATGCAAACTATACTGGATTAAGTTAGCTAATTATAATTTCTTCTTTGACACCATAAACTCCGTAGGCTGAAATTTGGGTAAATTAGCTCAAGATGAGGTTTAGATTTTTTCAAGCCCTCTTTCTGGAATAGACCCCTGTATTTCTATTTGTGGTTGTGCAAATATCATACCATCATATCATTCATTGTATTACATGTTTCTTAGTGATGTTGCTGTAGAACAAGCCCATCATTTTTTGGATTTGTTATATCTTTTTTTCCTCCCCAGTTTTGCAGAGAAATCCATCTCCTTCTTCTTCATCCTATTTGCTATCCTCCTGTTCACCAGAGACCCGAAATTTGTCAGAGGCTGGTCCGTATTCTTCAGTAAAGAGTAAGACAGAATCTAAATGCTAGGGCTGAAAATAGAAGTCTATTTTGCAAACATATTAACTATATAATTAGCTATTTGATTTGAAAGTTCAAATCTCACACAGTGAATTTCAATATCCATAGTCATTGATAAAGGTCACAAGCAACACATGAAAAACTCTGCAATATTTTATTTTACATAAATTATTTTGTATTTAAATTATTTCCTTCTTTTTAACTCATCCATCTTTTAGATGTGTTATGTCTTTTAAGTGGCAAAATGACTTTTTTATTATGGCATATTATTGTGCGCTTCCACTTTTTAAAATCATTGTATTTCCAGTCACAAGTTCACATTTAATGTTACCCAGAGCTGTTTTGATTAACATATTAGAAAGATTGGAAGATTTTTAGAATTATAATTATTATAATTATTATGGTACATTTTATATAAAAGAGATAATGAGTGAACATGCTGTAAGAAGAAAAAAACATAATCTATGATAGATTAGAGGCAGTTCATGGTTCTTCTGTTTTGGGAACTTGCTATGACTAAACCTGGGAAAATCAGCTGAAACTTCATGTTGCAAAATGACTGGAAATTGACCACATTTCGATATCATGGAGAAAGGATCTGAGAATAGTTCACAGAGTGTGTCAATCACCTATCACCTCATCGCCTTACTTTCTCTTCTCCCCAACACACTAATGAACAGAGACAGGGACGTGCAGGGGTCCAGCTCTCATATAGTTTCCAATAAACTGGCCTTTCTCTGACAGCAGGGTGTCGGTCCACACTCACTTTGCCTGATTTACCAAAAGAGAAGACTCAGGGCAGAGACAAAGAGAAGAAAACAAGAATGAGAAAGTTTCAGGCTCTTCACTATATACATTGCCTTGAATAAATATTTTGTAGTGTTAAAACCTAGAACTGAAATGGACTAGTTGGGAATATTAGCCAAAAATCTATACAAAATAGGCCATAATATTAATTTTACAGATCAATCTGTAAAATTATTCACAAATAAAAAAAGTAAAAGTTGTATTTGCATAAGTATTAAACCCCCTTGGTATGAAACCCTTAAATTAGAATCCTGAACTTGTTTTCATTGCTCCTTGGGTTTTGTGGTGCTAACAAACTTGGAGGTCTTCCAGGTACAGGTGTATTTATATTGAGATCACATGACACTGTAATTGCACACAGGCTCACTCCATTCTACTAATTATGTGGCATATGATTGCACCATAACATATTTAGGGGTTTCATAGCAGTGGGGGTGAATACAATATGCAATCACAAATTGTACTCTTTTTATTTGTAAATAATTTTGTAAACTATATTGATTTCTGGGACTGCAATATCATGGGTTTATTATGTAGATCCATTACATGTATAACACAACATAAAAGCTATTATATTAGTTACAGTTTATAATGCAAAGGCTTTGAATTTATTTTCATGTTCGCAAACACCATCTCTAGACTTCCTCATTGCTAGACGTTCATGTTTTTACAGGCCTTTTATATTTGCTCTTGTATTTGTCACAAAGAATGCGGTTGTGGCTCAGTTGTTAGAGCGGATTGTCCACTAACCATAGGGTTGATTCCTGGCCCACATGTCTCCACATGCCGAAGTGTCCTTTGGCAAGACACTGAAGTTGCTCCCGATGGCAAGTTAGCGCCTTACATGGTAGCTCTGCTGCCATTGGCGAGTGTGTATACTGTATATACAGTATATACTGTGACCCAGTGACCATAAATGTACCTTAATTAGTTTTAAAGATTTATTACATACACTATTCCAAGTCATGATACACACTAAAAATGCAAAAGAAGTACAAAAGTTCTGTCTTATTTACTTCAAGAGAACAAGAAGGAATTTTTGTTTATAGTGTGAGTGATAATAGGAACTTGATCTGTGGACATTCCACAAGAATGGATTACAAATATGATGTGCTGCCCTTCAAAAAATTTTATTGTTGGCAAAATGCTGTAGTATAAGAGGAATTAAACACAATGGGGCATATTGTTATAGGAAAATAATCACCTTTGCAACACCTCATCATTGATTATTTTCCCATAACAGCATGCCTTGTGCTTTATTACTTAAAAAGGAAACAAAATAGTAGTGTAAATGGTTAACTTTGATATGCACTGATATATGCTACTATGACAAAAGATCAAGTCTATATATTTGATTTGAATAATATAAAATGTGTACTACAGCACTTCTAACAGTTTGTATTCTAATTAGTTCTGAAAAATACATTAACAAGTAAAGATCCAAATGAGAAGTATAAAAGAAGCACGACTCAAGTAGACTAAGGTGATAAGCAACAATGTAGAGTATCATCTATTTTTTGTCTGAGAACATAGGTATAAAGACATTTTTATGAAAATGGGCATGTTGTTATTTAAACCCAGCATGAACGAAACCAGTGCATTTTTAAATGTAAACAAATAGCCAAAAATGTGGAGAAGCGCAGACATGAATGATGATAGTGAAGGAAGAGAACAAAAGTGTCTCCACAGGAACATCAGCTGCATTAACACTGGAGCGCAGCATGTGTACTGAGGTTAGCTAGAAATAAAAGGTTCAGGACAAAAGCACACTCTGATGATTACGATCCTTTCAGCTAATCTTGGGTATTTTGAACATTTCAGCACCTAATATGAGTTACTAAATCTGTAACCTTAAACAAAGACCAGCCTCATCATCTATTCTTCAGGAAGATAGAGGGAAAAGGGTAGAAGAAATGGCACCAAAAGTGTTTCAGGTGATTTAATAATCAAGATGGACCCAAACAGGTCAGGTTTCCATTAATGTGCGGTGCTTATGAAACAGCCTGTGTGCTGAAGAGATATATATATATATATATATATATATATATATATATATATATATATATATATATATATATATATATATATATATATATATATATATATATATATATATATATATATATATATATAAAATAACATTATGTAAATTGTTTTTCACCCTTCTCTCTCTCTCTCTCTCTCTCTCTCTCTCTCATGGTTAAAGCTATGTGTCGGATGCTGTTACCGGAGTCATCATCATCTCCATCCTTTTCTTTTTCCCTTCCAAGTGTCCATCGCTGCGTTGGTGGCTGAACACTAGAGGTCAGAACATAAGCCAGACAAGCTCCAAGTAACCTTAGCCATAGCTTGAGTAAAACAGGCTTGTTTCTTAAAAGCATCGTAAAGTTAGGATCCTCTTAACCCTTTCACCTTTTAGGGAATGTCCTCAAGACAAGGTAATTCTTGCTATCACTCACTGTTATAAACAGCTCTGACACCAATGGTTCTCCCATAGATTAAAAAATTGAACAGTACTGTGGTATATAAATAGTTAAGTGAATTTTCTCATCTAACTGGCCAGAAGGTGATTTTTGTTCTATAACTGCACAATTCTGACAGGAGTGTGCGTTTTAGTACAAATCACAGTGTTATACTAATGCAGATTTCTGAATGAATAAAAGTAGGTTTGCTACAATACTTTCACAGCTTTGTTCTTGCCTCAGTGGAATGCTGACTGACAATCTAGCACAGTAGATTTAAGTTTCGAGGTTTTTAGATGTTCTTCCAGAGGGCTAGTTTGAGAGCAGCATTGGGAGCCACAGTAAATAAGATGTGGAATGTTAATGAGTTAGCTTATCATGTCCTGCCAAGGTCTCACACTGTAATGCCACTGTTCCTAACAGATTACAGTAATCTCACACAAAGGTGGCCCACTTCTTTATACATTTCATAATACTCTTCCAGTTTGGTATACTTTAAAATCGACCATTTTACACCATTATGCTGAGTTAGCTTTGAATTTAAAACATTCAAGTAAATGTACCTTTTGTGCAGCAGTTTGAGAATTACATTTACATTCATGGCATTTGGCAGACACCCTTATACAGAGCGAGATCCATTTATCTCATTTATACAACTGAACAGTTGAGGGTTAAGGGCCTTGCTCAAGGGCCCAGCAGTGGCAGCTTGGCAGGGCTGGGATTTGAACTCATGAGTCCAACATATTAACCACTGAGCTACCACTGAACTAAACATGTGACTGTTGTTATTTTCTTTACTCATTGAAAGTTTTGAGATTAACATGTATGGTTTAAATTGTAACTATTGTGACAAAGCAAAATGCAAAGTCCATTTCTTTTGAATAATGTGAGTATGTTTAGTATGAAATAATCAGTGGATGTAGTGTGCTTCACTGCCAAACCAAATTGTTTGGAAAAGTGCCCATAAAAATGATGGCATTTAAAAAAGCGCCATAAAAAATAGCTAAACTATTCCAGCATTTTGATTTTTTATCTGAATCCTTTCCCCCACCACTTTTGTTTACAGCCTCAAACACTCCTTATGTGCCTCTGTTGTCTTGGAAAAGAGTTCAAGAATGTGTACCATGGAACATTATCCTTCTGCTGGGTGGAGGCTTTGCAATGGCTAAAGGCTGTGAGGTATATTTACCTGTCTTTCCTGCTCCCATTGTGTCACACTGACTTACTAAGTAGTAACATGTTTTCTGTTCTCAAGCACTTTTTTATTTCAGCTACAAATGGCCAATTTAAAATGTTTAGTCCATAAAAGATTTTTCAAACAACTTGGCTTTAAAAAAATGAAAAAAGAAAACTTTTTTTTTTTTTTTTTTAATTTTATAAAATCAAAATAACACAGGACATTGCTTACTACGTAATGAACAGAAAATTATTTAGACCTATAAGAACATGCAGGTGAGCGCATTCAATGAGTGCATTCATGTCAGGTCATGTACACTACCGGTCAAAAGTTTGACACACTCATTCTTTATTTTTATCATTATTTTTTCCACATTTTAGTCATCAAAACTCTGGAAGAACACAAATGGAACTATGGGAATTATGTTGTGATAAAAAATCCAAAATTAATCAAAATAATTTAGACACCCTTTTTACCTAGAATTTCCAGAAATGTATTCTTGGCATTTTTTCAGCTGATTTCTTGAGGAATTTCCCTGAGATGCATTTCAAACAGTATTAAAGGAGTTCCCACCTAGGCTGGACTCTTATTGGCTGCTTTTCGGAATAGTTTGCTCCAAGTCATTCATTTAATAAAATATTTTTTTTTTAACTAAAATGTTAGTATTATACTGAAAGAAATTAATATGTTGGCACAATTATATTTTTGTCTACAAAACATTAGAAACATTTCAGTCAAGTTTTTTTTTTGACTGGTAGTGTATCTATTTTTCATTTCCAGTTCACTGATGCAAGCTCAGTTCTGTTTGTTTCCGTTTGTTCTTTGACAGGAATCTGGTCTGGCTGTGTGGATCGGAAGACATTTGCAGCCGTTAGTTAAGGTTCCTCCTCCGGTAGCTGTGATGCTCATCACTGCCTTCATTGCTTGCTTCACGGAGTTCGCCAGTAACACCGCCACCATCATCATCTTCCTTCCGGTCATTGCTGAACTGGTGAGTGACTGCATCATTGCCTAAAACCTACAGCAATTAACAAGTTCACTTCAGCGTACTTCAAAGATGGAAGTGACAATTGGGTTTGAATGGTACAATTCCAACAATAACCTTTTTAGTAAAATTACCTGTAAACATTTTCATAGCCAACACCGAACAAAAAATTTTTGTTTACAAAAAACTTTACAACTTTTTCAATGAAACAGATTTTTCCTTGTACCTATATTAAAAATGCCAATCACCTGTGACATAAGCAAATCTTACAGACAGCTACTAGTATAATTTCCAAAATGATAACTGAACTGTTTAAGAGAGCCTCCTATCAGTGTGGAGTGCCATAATTTTTTACAGTAATGCAGCTCAGCCATTGAATAGCTAGTCTTATTTGGCTTCTTTTATGGATTGCTAAGTAACTCATATGAAATTACATATTTATTTTAACAACATTTTCACAAAATGCATGTGTGTAATTGAAATAAATAAGCCATTTTAAACTTGTGAATGTAATCCGTACATTAGAACTGCAAAAACACATGCTTATTACATGATCTGAAGTTAATTTGTGTGTGAAGTTAATACCTTTCATACCATATATTTCTTGTGTGAATGCTCTTATGAATGATTTCCAAATAAATTCATTTATATCCAGCTTGATATCCAGCCCTTTTTGTGGCACTTGTAATAGAAGCAGCGGTCATTCATCTGATATTTGTTGTTCACAGGCCATCCATGTGAAGGTGAACCCTCTGTACTTTATGATTCCAGCAACTGTAGGTTGCTCTTATGCCTTCATGCTTCCTGTTTCTACTCCACCCAATTCCATCGCATTTGCCTCTGGACACCTCATGGTCAAAGACATGGTGAGTAATGCAACAAAAGACTCATTGAGAAAATTAGATCCACAAATAACCATTGGCATATTGGCATCATGTTTCAATTGGTCATGCAGAAATATCATACTCTTATAGTGTATCTAAACAAACTCCAAACTGCAAGACCTTAATGATTTCTAAAGTTGTCAAGTTTCCATTATAGCAACAAACCCCTCTGGAGTTCTGTTGAGTTTTTCTTCTGGGTAAAATTAGTCAAATGTAAGAACAAGTTCTCCTACACAACTTCTTATCCAAGTCATAAAATGACACATATCCAAACTGGTCTTGGAACAACTTAACAAAGCACTCTAAAGCACTCTAAAGCACTAAAACTTCAAAACAGCGTTGAAGTTCAAAACTTGACAAAGCACAGTAAAAAAAAACATCTCAAGAATAGGTTGTAATACTGTGAAATTACATTTCAATGAACTTGCATGCATATTGTAAGCTTCATAATTATAACAAAAACAACCATTTTCATAGGATCCTCATAAAAAAAATAATGCAAACCTAACAATAGAGCTTTTGTCATGCATTGTAGGTGAAATAAGTAAAAATGTTTTTAAACCAGCTTTGGAGAAATCCAGAAATCATATTTGCCATAGTTTCTCTTCCTGTTTTCCTATTCTTTGGAAAGTCATTGCTCCTTTAGAAATCAGCCTTTTTATATTGCTCTTTTTACAGGCAAAAACAGGAGTTATGATGAACATTCTGGGGATTATGTGTGTATCCCTGGCTATGAACACATGGGGGCTGCAAATGTTCAACTTAGACACCTACCCGGACTGGGCCAAACCACTAAACTCAACAGAATTTACAGTACCAGCACTTAACATTACTGGATAGACACATACACACACCAATCACTCATAAACACACAACAAACACTCATATACCCACAAAGTGGGGCAAATTTATAGCTGCCAAAATGGGTTCTGTAATATACCCTATATATGTATGTATATATATATATATTTATATATACATTATATGCAATATATATATATATATATATATATATACAATATTTAAATATCTGAGGTGAGATGAGATGTTGGAAAAGTGTTCATTGTTTTCATGTCCAGAGTGTAGAAGAGCTCTTTCTTGTTGTTTCCTATCTATGTTACTGCCATAGCAACAACTATCACTATTAACGAAGAAGGTCAAAATGAAGGCATAACTGCAAATGACTTTTAGATTTTTATCAGCAATTTCACTGGATCAGTATTCTCCCAGCTAACACAGAACATTATTAGAACTTTCAGTAAGCTTCCGGGAAGGTTTCTGCAATGTTATCAAAACATTTATGGCAATAATGTTCCTTGTTAAACAAAAATAACAATATAGATACATCTGTATTTACTAAAATGCTGCAGGAACATTGTATGAACACTTTCTAATATAAAGTTTAAAAAAAATAATAATAATAGTAAAATTAAAAATTCTGAAATCCCAGAAACCTTGACAGACTTGAAACAGAATGTATGTCAACTTCCATAAATGTAGGAACAGTACAGTATGGATAAAACTTGATTATTCCCATCATATTAAAATTGTGTTATTTATCTCTGTTATATCAAGAGTTCATCACTGTTTGAATATTGCAATATATTGCAATATAAAACAGAGATAAACTCTTGATGTTACAGAAAAAGTTTGGTTTTACAGTAGTTAATATTCATTGCTTGGATTATGCGGATGCTATGAATCATCAAACCCCACACAAAAATGTGCATCTGGAACATCCAAGGGTAGTCAGTTTGCTCAAAGCATACAAGAAAATATTTATGAATGTATTAGAGTGCTAATTTGCATATAGCCACCTTCTTTGTGATCAGTATTTCCAATGTCAACTATTGTAATAATTTACAAATGATATATTGCACAGCCCGTTGTCTTATATTTGTAATATAGTATGATTATGAGTTAAAGAAGTGTTTAGCTTTATATTCTCTGCTCACACTACATGACTGGGGAGCCTTGAATCCTAAACTTTAAAAAAGAATGGTGCCCCCTAGTGAATAAACCCAAAATGAACCAGAAGAACAATCATTCATACAAATTGTTATAAATTATATAAATGTAAATCCCATGTTAGGCTATAAAAAATGAGAAATTCTATGATTTTAAAAATGTTAGTGTCTAGAAAAAAGGGGGGTAGTGGCAGTCCAATGTACATTATTTCCATATAAGAGCATGGTTTGCCCTGTGTTATTCCTTACTTATGTTATGTTATGTTATTCCTAATGGCAGCAAAAACAGAATACTAAAATTCAGTGTTCAGTAAATAATGCAATTTATTATTAATAATAATAAACAAATCTTCCACCACACAATGTAGTCCGTTAACAGAAAGCTTTGGTGCTAAGAAATATAACAGCCAAATATTAGAGTATTCCATGGACAGAACAATGATTTAAGTGTAACTGGTTGATTGGTTTAAAATCTGGCACATTAATACAGAATTAATTATAGGTGTTTGTATATCAAGACTTTTACCACATCGTTGAACGTGAATTAGCCGATCGGATTTTAAAACCGAAACGATTCCATGTTCCTTTTTTTTTTTTTTTTTTTTTTTTTACAAATTGGTCATCTTGTATATGGTTCCATGTTTTACTTCCTTTACATACAATCTCTTTCTCAACATGCAGACTCCTCAACAATATTTTGTAGAGTCAGCATAAATGAGGGGGTGACAGCAGCTGATTCAGGAACTTACTGTTTTGAGTAATACATGAGTAAAGTCATTGGACTGTGTGGGAATGGATGCATAATTGTTAGTAGTATAGCGTATAGCATCCTCTATTCAACAGTAAAAGCACTGTGTATACCAAAATCTACCTGTCAGTGAGCCACTGACCACTGATTACTGAATTCAAACTCTCTCTCTCTCTCTCTCTCTCTCTCTCTCTCTCTCTCACACACACACACACACACACACACACACACACACACACACACACACACACACACACACACACACACACACACACACACACACACACACATATACATACAGAGGCTCTTTAAACTCTATGTACAACACAATCCTTAAGCAATAATTATAATTTATTTTGATTTATATACCTATATATGTTAATGGAATCTGAAGAATTTTTAAGATGTGCTTCTTTAACAAGTGCAACATTCTTTTTTACACACAAGGAATGCAAACTGTATGTAAAACCTGTATAGAGCTGTATATACAGAAATATATAATATATAAATACATAACATATAAAAATATATAACATATATATATATAACATATAGAAATATATAACACATCTAAGTCCAGGAACTTTTTAAAAATGAAATATATTTTAGTTTATGGGGAATTGACCATTTGTACTATAGGCTTAACATGATCACATAAGATTTTCTTTCTTTCTTTCTTTCTTTTTCCTTAGGTATTGTTTGATTGTAAATGTAATGGAATGTATGTTTGATTGTAAATGTAATGGAATGTATATGATTATCCTTGTGTTTTGTAGGTACCCTGGGTTAACTGTAATTGCAACCTGTAAATCATGATTTGTGCAATAACATAATGGACAAAGTGTGTATTGTTGGCACTGGATTCAGTTTTAACTGTCAGAATTCAGCTGTATTGTTAAAACTGATGGAGGAAGGTATACATATGGTAATAGAGGACCCGTGGTTACATATAGTATACTTATAACACACTATATTATACATTTTCTTAAAATGAAGCATTCAGAAAATGGTAGTATAATGGTAGTATGAGCTGAGAACAGGCAGTTATTTAGTGCCAAAATAAACACTATTTCCTCAGACATACCATGCAAAATACCCCGTTATAACTTTTTAAGGATGGAGTGAATGTTTACACGTCTGGTTAATCACTGGAAAATGGAATGTGCCGATCAGATTTATAGAAAGACCAATCTATACTGTGAATTGAATAAAATGTATCATGGGGCCTTTGTTTGGTTGCTTTTTTTTTGTCTTTCAAAACACAACAAATTACTCATTCGTAAAATTGTACATAAACTTTCCTAAAAAAAACAAAAACAAAACATGAGACTTTGATCACCTGTATAAACAGAAGTATACACATGCCTCTTATTTATCATTACCACTATTATTCGCTAACCTTACATTACCATAATAAGACTGCGTCACAGAATTATGTAGCACAACAATCTCCATTTTTGATTTGAGAAGGAAAATATTTTAAGCAGCATTTATGTGTCATAGTTCCCTTTTCTGATATGCAAAACTGTTGTGTAACTCACTTGCTGTTGTTAACTCGTTCATGATAAGTTAACAATACTTAGAAAGTTGTAAAGAGGTGAGATAATGTAAGAATATCTGGGTCTAGTGTGAGCTATTTTAAATAATAATAATAATAATAATAATAATAATAATAATAATAATAATAATAATAGTAATAATAATAACACATTATTATATTATCCATCCCTCCATTTTCTATACTGCTTATCCTGCAGAGTCACAGGGAACCTGGAGCCTATCCCAGGGTGCATAGGGCACAAGGTAGGGTACACCCTGCATGGGGTGCCAATCCATCACAGGGCACACTCACATACATATTCACACACCACCGACACTTTGGACATGCCAGTCAGCCTACCATGCATGTCTTTGGACTGAGGGAGGAAACCGGAGTACCCAGAGGAAACCCCTGCAGCACAGGGAGAACATGCAAACTCTGCGCACACAGGGCCGTGGCATGAGGTGAATGTGCTAACCACTAAGACACAGTGTGCCCTATATTATATTATATTATCCATTCATCCATCCATTTTCTATACGCTTAATCTTTTCAGGGTCATGGGGAACCTGGAGCCTATCCCAGGAAGCATCGGGCACAAGGCGGGGTACACGCTGGACACGGTGCCAATCCATCACAGGGCACACTCACATACACATTCACATACCCATTCATATTATATTATATTATATTATATTATATTATATTATATTATATTATATTATATTATATTATATTATATTATATAAGATCATATCATATCATATATCATATCATATCATATCATAATAATATACAAGGTGTCCCAAAAGTCTCCATACATAAGGGGACAACGTATACCAGCACCATGTTGGTTGTGCTTTCATCAGTGGATGTTGGTGGATGTCCACTTCTCAGCTGGTCTGCAACCCTTCCACTCTTTTTGAATTTGTTAATAAGTTTGGCAGCTGTGTCGTGTGTGATGTGCTTGCCATGTTTCTTGTTCAAGTCCTTTGCAACCTTTTGACAGCATCCCGATCCAGCCATGAGAATGATTTCAATACGTTTTTCTTTTGTCAAAGGCGTTCTAAAAGGCTATTCGAAAAAAAATATTTTGTAATAAAAGTATGAAAGTGTATATATATATATATATATATATATATATATATATATATATATATATATATATATATATATATATATACATACATACATACATACATACAAGGGGTGTGTGGTTCTGTAATCAAAAACCATTTTATTCTCATTTAGTTTATTTGTCTTTTTATTTAGTGTCTTTTGGTTTGTTTTCTGTATTCATTCATTATTGTTCATATAAACCTCTCACACTAACGAGCATCATTACAGCAACTATATCTTTTATTATTTTCATGACAAGTCCATGGAGTGAGAATGATATATTCTGTTTCATTACACTAGACACAATGTCTGCTTATGTTGAATGCTTATCATGTGAATTTGAGCAACATGATGACTCAGTGCTTTGTGCATTTAAACACACTGTGTGTGTGTGTATGTTTGTGTGGACAGTTTCCACTTCCATATGATGTTGACAAACTGTACTGTTCTTATTTTACCATCTTGATCCTTGTCCTTCAGTCCATCTTTCTATTTACTTCACTATCTAGCTGTATATTTACTACACACAGCAAAATGTTCCTAAAGAGTAACTGCCACGCATTCAGGTTTGTCATTTAACTTTTTTTTTTTTATATATTAGTATTGTTTTTATCAATGTAGGTCAAATATAATGTTACTAGTAAAAATAATATAGAATAAGATACTACCTTTCAAGCATACATTTTTGACTTTATGATGTTATTAGAACTTTTCTAATAGAACATTCTGGTAAGGACAGTAAGGATACATGTATCATGCTGGTTAATGTATGTAAGTTTGTAAATATTTTAAGTACAGAAATGATCAGTCTCAAAAGGCTATACAGTATGTGGCTTGTCAAAATCTTACAAAGTTTTACAATTTTTAAACAGTAAAAGTCGATGTATTTCAGTAAATGTCACCCTGACTACAACCATTCATGACATTTGAACATATTTTGTGTCTACTTTAGATAGTTATGAAAGTTAAATGATATTTAAAATAATAAGTCATATGACAAAAAAGTCTTCTTTAAAAACAGAAGTTTACTTCTGTTCATACTCTACAGTACATTTATTTATACACAGTTGGTAACTTGTTTCCTCATGGCATTTTTTATTTTTCAACTTGATGGGAGTGGTGTGTGGTGATGACTCCACTGTGCTCCATTACCACAATATTAAAGTTACAAACTGATCTTAATTTAGTTAACTTCAATTATTTCAATTAAATTGTATTATACCACAAAATGTTTCATGGTGTGGTTTATGCAGGGGTTAAAATGATTGCTAAATTTAAGTTATGCTGTGCTATATTCCCACACATAACTATTCATAGTAAATGATCCCATATTATGTATAGGTGTAAATCTTAAAAATCAATTGGAGCCTATAGAGATAGCTAAATATTGGTATGAACCTTCCTTTTTTTAATTAATATAACTTGACCTCAGTCAGGGTGTAATGCAAAATTCTTGGGGGTGGGGTGTTGGGGGAGTGCATAAAAATGTTTTTGACTCATGTTGTTTGTAGTAGACTTTGTGTGAGCCTTGCATGCCCCTCCCCTATGCCACTGACCACAGTATTATGTTTTTTACTTTGGTTTAACCACATAAACTTTACTGATTACTCTCCTATGGCATTTTGGTAGTATATATATATATATATATATATATATATATATATATATATATATATATATATATATATATATATATATATATATTTATATATATATATATATATATATATATATATATATTTTATTATATATATAATAAAATAAAATAAAATTAAAAAAAAAGTTAAGCCTAATTCTACCTTCAATTTCACAGAAAATCTTGGTATTATAAAATTCTATCTGATAGGCAATCATCATCCAGGCTGAACACCCAATATAAGCAGAGATAGCCAATTAATATCTATAGTCTACTTACACGCTGATAGAAGAGACTTGAAGCTTCAGTATTGTGAGCTGGAAGAGAAAGACATTTTTTAGTTCTCAATGTTTTGTTTGTGTGATGAGTTTAATATAATGCATGCAAATATATAAAGTATATAAATCTTTGGTCTACTGTACAGTACTTGTTGATCTTATAGTGTGTAAACATTCTTGCACATTCAATGCAGTGGAAGCTAATATGTAATTAATATCAAATAACATTAATGTTAAATACTACAGATGTTAGCTAGCTACATGCAATACGCATACAAAATGGAATGTTCCAGTGTAACTGGGACTGAAGCTCAGCTAATAGAATTTGTGTGTGGTTTGACAGAATTATACACACTTGATTGTATTTTAACCTGCCTATATTGTTAAATGTTTTAAAATAATAATACATTTTAATAATCAGGTGAAAAGTTTTGCTTACAGAAAAGTTCAGATCTTAGAATAATTATATTTGGAGAAATGTTTATTATTGTAATCTAATTTTGGCTTAAAATGGTCAACCTCTACTGAATTTCTGCCAATTATTAGTTATTCAGTAAGATAAATGATTGTTTAATGACTAACAGGCAGACGGAACCTCATACAAACAATATTCCATTTTACTGAATAATATGGTTCTATCTGTATTTGGTGCCTGTTCAAAGATCCACTTTCAAAGTGTCCCGGAAGCTTGTTGTAAACTTGAGTTTTGCATGTAGATTAGAGTACATTCAAGTTTTGATAGATGAAATATCAAATTATTGATGCCCCTATCTCAAAATGTCACCTGAATAGAACCTTATAATACTAAGCTCACAATAACAACAAATACAGTATTCCATACAAAATGGGTATGTTGCCCCAACATACTATACATCCTGATGTAACTTCACATTCTCTACTGGTGGTCTAATTGGGAATTGCAACTCAATCAGCATCATCTAGTAGGTCAGTGTTTTGCAGTCTCCATGCAACGCACATTTTAATATTTATGCTGCTCCTAAAATACCTAACTTGTCTCATGGTCTCATTAAAAAGGGGAAGCACAGCATCAATCTCAATATAACTGTATGTACTGGACTGCCACAATTGGGAAACTCTGGCATAACCCTGACATGTTTCCTGGTGTAGTGTGTAGGCAGCAGTTCAGGAAACTGAAGTGTAATTAGCTTTATTGGTTTTTACTGGTATTTGCCCTAACAGTTTGTTAGATTTTTTGTGAAGGGGGCAGCTCTACAGTCAAGAGAAACAGTGGTTTACAATCCCACTCCTTGCATCTCCTAACCTCAAAATTTTGCCTTCCAGAATGTCATTGAGGAATGCCCTGGGGTTCATCTGGTCCTCCTACTCTACTCCAACTCCACAGAGTGTCAAACAAATATTCACCCTCCTTCTCCTCTGTTTGTTTATCTCCACAAGCACTGGTGCGCTACTCTTCCACTGGCTAAGTGGGCTCTTAAGGTATCACCCACAGACTGCGGGCATTGCCACAGGCATTTACACAGTAGCCATCTTAATCTTCTCATTTCTTATACATCCTTTTCGTTGTGCATTCACACTGATGTTTCCAACGCTGGGCACCCAACAGGGACGCAAAATCGTTCTCTATTTGTGCGTGCTGATTGTGCTGATTTATGTTCTGCCAAACATTGCCACTAACATAGCTGCACTTACACACCTCATGAAGTGCACATCAGAGAACGTCGCTCACAGTGTCCTAAATTCATCAGCATTAGGCAACATCATAAAGAGTGATCTGGTTTCTAAAGTTAAAAATATTCAGGATTCAGGTATTGGGACGTTTGTGGAGCAGCTAAGTAGTTTTAACCACCGCACAGACATTGACGTGACTGGTCTAAGAGAAAATCTGAAAAATTTAAGCAAACTTGTCGGGCAGGATTTTTCCAAGGCGATACATCAACTAGAGGAACTGAAGCTCCTTTCAAGCAGAATACTTGCTGCTGGTTTGGTGATCTACCTTTTCATGGATTCATCCATTTACCTGAAGTCATACCTGACATCTGTGAGATTTGATAATGTCTACATCACAGGGCTGTTAAAAAAAAATGCTGACAATAGAGGAATCCAAGTGGAGGCAAAAGATGTGAAAAATGGAGTGAACGTCACCAGCTTCAGAATGTCAAAACAAGAACTCCTTAAGTGTTTACTTCCCATTCTCATGATCACATTGTATCTGCTGATGACGATCATGCTTCTAGTACTTGACCATATAGTGCATTATGCTGTGGTAACAGGCGGGCCTTGGCTTTTGAACATTCCCCCAACTGACATTTCCATGGACATCCATTTTAAGGTAAGTTTTGCAACATTTCTTATGACTTGCCTATTTCTGACTTAATTCTAGTTACATTAATGGCTACAAGTCTTGTCATGACATAAAATTACCTAACATTTTCACATGAAACATGACGTTATGAACCTTTTTGTTTGTTTGTTTTACTGAGCAAGAACTACCATTAACCCTTGAAGTTATTGTAAAAACTGTCATTTTCCATATCTTTTATCTTTCCCATCTTAACATTCTTTTTTTGCTTGCTATCCATGCAATCCTAATAGGTTTATTATAAGCATAACGCCTGTGAGATATTTGGCTGCAAACCCTCAGAATTGGTGAACTTCATCAGAAAGTACAATGCCACCATTAGTTCTGATGTGACTCAGTGCAAGACCAGGCCAAGCAAGCTGAATGCAGGTGTGATACTTGTATTGCTCCTGCTCTACTTCCTCAGTTACTGTCTCACTTTCCTAGAGGTCTACGCTCGACGCCTTCGCAGGAAAGTGGCCTCTTCTTTCTACCAGCTGCAGGAGGAGAAAAGAATCACATTTCTTATAGATCAAATTGTGACCAAGAAGAAGAGAAAGCAAGCCAAACAAGCAGAACTTAAAAGTACTGAGAGCAGGATGCAGGGAAATGATAAGAGACTATTAAAGTTTTTACCTCTTGCTAGATTATATGCATGTTTTCCTGCAAGAAAAGACAATGCGGTCAAGCATACTGATGATAACCAGGAGTCAGATCCCTGACTGTACTGGTTGAAACTGACAAGATGGCTCCATTAATATTAATTAATACTGCAAAATATTTTATGTAGACTTAATTATGGAACAGGCAGTACAGTGATGCAGAGGGTAACATTGCTGGTTCACAGCTCCACATTCTTCAACTCGGGTTACTTTCTATGCAATGTTCTCTCTGTGTCTGTGTGGGTTGCTCCAGGTTCTCCAGTTTCCTCCCACCTCCCTAAAAGGTGCTGGTAGGTGTATTTGTTACTCTAGATTGCCCTTAGGTGTGAATTAATATGTGAAAGTGTGTGTGCATGGTGCCTTGCAATGGACTGGTGTCGTATCCAGAGCGTATTACTTCCTCATGCCCAGTGTAGCTTTTGAAAAGAAAAGAAAAGAAACAAAAAGAAAAGAAAAGAACACATTTATGCTTAGCACAAATCAATTTTATTACATTAAAACCTTGTAATTTGATCCAATCATAATATTATAAATATTCATATTTATATTCCTTACATTTTATTGTTGTTTTATTACTATTAAATAATATTTATTACAAATATTGTTTTGATTAAGAATTGTAACACATAATACTGTATACTCTATGATTTCCACATCTCTGTAGAACAAGGAAAGGATGATATGTCTCTAAATGTCCACTTGATGTCAGTAGCCTAACAGATTTAAATCCGCTTGGCTGTGCATGAATAATGGTGTCTAGGACTTAAAGTGACAAATTTCTGTGTGTGTGTGTGTGTGTGTGTGTGTGTGTGGGGGGGTGGGTGGGTGGGTGTGTGCATGTGTGTGTGTGTTTGTATGTATGCATGTGTATATACTACATACATTTAAATATGCATACATTTGTGCATGTGTGTGGAAGACCTGCAGAGGTCTGAAGTGTTAGCCTGCATAGAAGTCTATTAAGATCATCAAGAGATAAAATGCTTGTTGTTATTGAACAATAATGAAAATCTACTTTTCCATTATTTAACCATATAGATATTAGTGTCTGGCTGATTGACCAGATATCAGCAATGCTGCTTTGATTAAATGCGTTGCACAAACATACTTTTAAATTTCTCAGTAATACACCATCTCTGTGTTATTTAAGACAGACCTGTACCTTATTGTTAGTCATGTTTTACAAATTATGTCTCAGACTGCTGATTACTGTCATTGTGAAACAGTGAAAGAGATTCAGGCCTTATGCAAAGTACTTTACCTGTTCACATGCTGCAGAATAAAAGGATATGTGAAAACAGGATATTAATGAAAAGATAGCCATGCCTTTTAACTGATTATTCAGGTAACTGGGAAAATGGTTTCAATTATGAGCCCTTTCTATACAGCAGTCACATGCTAGATATTTCTTTTTCCTGGTAAGTATTAATGGTTTAACTTGTAGTAATAAAGTGTTATTTATATGTCACATTTTGTTCAGATTTGTTTAGTTGAATGGTTGGATTCAACATACAAGATATATGTTTTAAAATTTTGAAACTGACTAAAAATTTATTCATTTTTAAAAATACTTTTTTTATTCCTTGTTTAACCTTCATCAGTACTTGTATATCATGGGCATTGCCCCTTCTTTCAAATTTATCAAAACATCTCTCAGCTCTATACACTTCCGCTTTTGTGAAGATCTACTAAAAGCCTCTAGTGTGTTTTTCTTATCTCACATATTTCTGATGGCACTGAAGCACTGCGGTATCTTCTGGACAGAGCTCAAAAACCCTTTTGAGAGCAGAGCATTTTATTGTCCAAAAATACAGGATATATGTGCATTCATCTTTCAGGGGTTTGCTAGTTTAGTCCATGCTCTTACCATCCTTTGAAATCCTTTTATTAAATGCAGTCAAATGATTTGGTTTCAGAATGTGAATAATAATGCCTGCTTGATATATGTGAGTATCAAGGGCAAGTCTCTAAGATTAGCCATGTGAATTTTGCTTCATAGAGATGTTTATTTGTCCACGCAATTAATTTGGGATTTTTTCCCCCTCAGAAACCTCATTACTGTACCTTAACTTAATATAAAAATGTAATATAAAATATATATAAAAGAATTTATAAGATGAACCATGTTCTTCTACCAAGCCATACACCCTAAACATCTTGTTTCAAATATTCTGTCAGGCTCTCGCCGGCAGATGGTGCTGAGGTTGTGACGTGCATGGACAGCTGGAGAGTGCGTGTGTGCATGAGATTATGTAAAGAGGACTTTCCTATGGACACGTGCCTTTGTTTTGGTTTTGGTTCTCTTCCTGTTCAGGTATTGGTTGATGTTCAAGGGTGTGTCATTATTGGTCCCAGCTGTCTGTATTCAAGCGTGATTATGTTTGTTATTTAAAGCCCTCGTGTTGCTGTGCACTTTGTGCAGTATTGAATTAATGTATAGGTGAATATGTTTAAGTATGCCAAGCGGTCGTGTTTTCGTGTCCTGTTCTTGTTTCGTGCCTTGAATCTAGTTTCATGTTTAAACCTTGATTATCTCTTCCAGTCTAGACCGCGTTTCATATTTATTGACTTCTGTTTGAGAATAAAGACTTTGATCTGTGCTTGCTTCTGTTTATAGACTCATTTCGTAACATATACAGAATTAACAAATTTGCAAACCCTAACAACATTTTAATTACTAACAACATGCGTTGATAGGACAACAACACAAAGTTCACTGAATTTCAAAAATAAAATGCACTTTTCTTTATAACAAGTATTAGATATGTAGTAATATTATTAAAATACTCATATTATATCATGTTCAAACTCTATTAGTCATAGCTTAAGTCTCAAATGTCCGTATGCCTCCTGTCACTGAATAAATGTTAAATGCCACAATAGACTAATTGATTTACAGTTGTATTATTTACAATAATTTCTTGTATAAATCTAGGTAAACACTTTTATAAGCAGTACACATTATCACACAACATTTAATTTGATTTAAAAACTCATAACACTTAAATTCAGAAGTTACTGTCAGGTACTATTTCCAGATTTCATTTCCCTCTCTCAGACATAGATTTATTTAGTTACTTCCTAAAAATAAATTTTACTTAGGGTTACAGTACTAGTAGTATTACAAAGTTCTCTAATCTTGCTCCAAAATACATTCTATTTCTCAGTGGCAAGATTTTATTTTTGGATGTACCCGCCAGCTAAATCTCCTCGTTACATGACAGCTGAGATTGTGAGAACAAACACATGCTTCTTCAGAGGCACATGAAGCAATTACATTAATTCAGTATAAACAACCATCTCAAAGTTTCTCTGATACTAAGTTACTCATAAAGTGATGAAGATAGCATGGTTTAATATGATCACTATGTCCATGCTAGCTTTACCTAACGTTACCCCTTTACTTTGTCAACTTTTTATCCTTGGCAGAAGTATTAAAACATTTTTTGTATATGGTCCACTTCCCAGTTTTTTGAGAAAGTTGTGCTCCACCAACCCACCCCAAGCCCTGCTGTTGTTAAACTGTTTCAGTCATTAAAATTATTTCTATGGTGTTAGATTTGACCCCTTAACATGGCATATGTTTTGCAGATCAATATGGGACAAAACTAGGCTTAAGGCATACTGTCATCGAATCTACCTTACATAAGTTGTCAATATATAAGTACTAGATTTAAGGTATCTACTACATTGGATAACTGTATAATGGATAAAGTGTGATCTTCCTAAGAGAAACTCCATCACCAAATTTTCCATAATGTTGAAAAAAGAGACTGGTAAAAAAAAAAAAAAAAAAAATTTAAAAAGTGCTTGTTCACATTCGATATTTGGCAGAGGAAAAACTATTCCACCTAAAATTCCTCTCTATCACCTTGTTTCTCTCTCTCTGACACAAATTGCCTTTCTCTCAAAGTCTGTCATATTGTGTCTCTGCCCGGATCTCTCTTGGTTTCCCTCTAATTTCTAGGTGTCTGTTTCACTCAGATCTGATTCGTTGCTGTAATTTACAGAGCACTCTCGGTTGCAAATTGTAGATTTCTGAGCACTGAGTGCAATAAACCAGCAGTCAATTGCACAAAGAGGCTTTTTTATCTGACTTTATATTTGAATTGTTTGTAAACAATGGACTGACATTTTCTGCCCCTCTTACTCTCATCTGAGATAAGTAGATTTGTGTGGCGTTTCAGAGTAATTGACAAGGGAAAAGATAACACACAGTAAATGGAATCAGCTAGGGAGGCCTTTTCAAATTCCTCCAGCAGAACAATTGAAAGGCTTTTGTCATGTCTTATCACTATCAGCTTACACAAAATGCAAGCAAAAGTGGTGGCTGGTGGCACGGGAAACCAGACATTACAGTAAAATAGAAAGATAGACAGACAGACAGTGAAGAGTAAGACAAAGAGGATGATGATGATGATGTGTGTGTGTGTGTGTGTGTGTGTGTGTGTGTGTGTGAGAGAGAGAGAGAGAGAGAGAGAGAGAGAGAGAGAGAGAGAGAGAGAGAGATAAGAAGAAGAAGAAGAAGTGGAGATGATGGAGCTGTAGCTACTGACAGACTAATCGGTTCATCATTTGCCAAAATAAACAGATTCTCATTTACGAGGTTTCAAATGTGCAACTAGATTTTGGATCATTCATATCTGCTTATTATGAGTAATAACTGTGATTACAAAGAGGGAGTACAAAGGAATGGATTTACTACCAACAGAATATATGTAATACATCTTTGCTATCTAACAAGTAATGAACTGAAGGTCTTTGCCTCACAAATCAGTCCAAGGGGAGCATTTTCTGTTCTTTTCTGGGGACTGATGATCATATCGTCACAGACTTGGCTCACTGGAGACTAAAGCTGGAGCCAAAGTCAAATGCATTACCTGAATTATCTTAATTTGTCACTCCTTTCAGTCCAAACACCTTCTATTTAGGAACAAAAATAGAGCAGAATACGATAATAATCTTAGAAATATGCTGTAGGTATATGTGTCTATAGGCAAAGAGCAGTTAGTATGCTTGTGATACTGAGATTCTAATAAGGCAAAAAAAAAATTAGCACAGCTATTAAAAAGGGAGTCAGAGGAAGGAAAAAGGGTGGTGACAGGAGGAAAAAGAGTGGGAGTGTGAGGGTGATGAACAAGAGAGATGGGGTAAAATAGGGGGGCTGGCCAATGGACTGTGCGAGAGATAGCACGAGAAGGAGGGAGGAAGGAAAAAGGGAAGCTGATCGAGAGTGCTGGCACTCTGTAGCGTGCTGCCACCTTTTTAGATGCTGAGGAACACTGTTTTGAAATAAATATCTGCATGCACACATATACATACACACACTACTCTGTTTTACAAGACCAGAGGAAATCCAGTTATATGAATCAAAATGTAATCATGGTAAGTTATCTCTTTTTTTCTTCCTTACCACTTTGATAGAAAATGCATGTAGGAAATTACAGATTTTTTATTGTCTTCATATAACTATCTAGACACATGAGAATATTTGAAAGTTTCTAAAAATTACTACAAGACTTTTGAATAAGATGATTTTCTTCCCTCTGGTTGTGTATGATTTACAGGATATCTATTGTGTCAACTGATACTGAAAAAAAATAAATCCAAGCAATTATTCTGATCTATCCAGAGAACCCAAAAGTGTAGGAGACATAGTCACGTTACAATGGAGAATGTGACTCCTAGTGCTATGACTAACTTCACCAATACTGAACCTCTGAGCAATATGCCAGAGAACTCAGTGGAAGTCCAGGTCATCACCATATTCCTGTCCCTGCTCATTTGTGGGGTGGGAATAGCTGGCAACATCATGGTCGTGCTGGTGGTTCTCCGGACCAAACACATGATGACTCCAACTAACTGTTATCTGGTCAGCTTGGCCATTGCAGACCTCATCGTCCTCTTAGCGGCTGGACTGCCCAACATTTCTGAGGTGGTTTCTTCTTGGATCTATGGCTATGCTGGCTGCTTGTGTATCACTTACCTGCAGTATCTGGGCATCAATGTTTCCTCTTGCTCCATCACAGCTTTCACTGTTGAGCGCTACATCGCGATATGCCACTCCATCAAGGCACAGTTCATATGTACTGTATCCAGAGCCAAAAAGATCATCGCCTGTGTTTGGATTTTTACCTCACTCTACTGCATCATGTGGTTTTTCCTCGTCGATATACACGAGATGGTTTACGCCAATGGTGTCGTTGTGAGATGTGGTTATCGGGTGTCAAGGAACCTCTACATGCCAATTTACTTTTTGGACTTCACGCTGTTTTATGTAATTCCGCTGGTCGTAGCTACAGTGCTTTACGGGTTGATTGCTAGAATATTGTTCATGAACCCTTTGCCAGCAAACTTGTCAGAAAGAGGAAACGACTCAGTCCACCAGGGACGGACGAACAGCACGGTGAAGGTCTCCTGCAAGCGAAATAAGGGTGCAGTGTCCTCCAGAAAACAGGTGCGCTGTTATTTTATATGAGTAGTGAGAACCTAATAGCCTATAGCATTAAATGTCACAAAGCTGGTATGATTGACAAACTCTCTTAATGGGCAGCTGTCACGTGAATAGCTTTAAGGTGTTGAGATTTCCTTAAGTAGACAAACATACACAAATAATTTTGTTTCTTTCTGTGAAGGAAAATTTTAAATTTACATTATTATCCACCTGTCACATATTATCCAATTGAAATTTTAGTGCCATCTCATATTTGCCTAATGCATACACTGTCAAAAATATTGATTTCAAGACAAGTGCTGTATACAGAGTTTCAATAACGCCACTGCTTCTTTGTAATAATACTGTATCTAATAAATGCAGCCAAAGCAGAATTTTCTGAGAAGGAAATCAGGGCAGGCTGAGAAGCAAGGACAAAAATGATATTCTGTCAAGAGCTGCAAGTGTGAGACAAGTATGATCTCAAGTATGATCTCATTTTGTTGCCAATTAAAGGAGTACCCATAATACACTTGCAAAGTGACCATGAAACACTCATTCTAGCAAGAGATTTAAAGGCTTACTGTCTGACACGCTCTAAAATTATACTGCATCAAACAGCACACTTCTAATTTTGCTTAAGGGTAGACTACCAAAATATTCCTGCCAAAGGTTTTATAATTGTGGATATTTTTCAGTAATTCAATCAGTACACCCTGAGGCATTATGCAGGCTACAATGCATTGTAGGATTCACCCACCTATCAACTTCATTGATTGCCCTGAAATAACAGATGATTTGCTTGGCAGAGTGAAAGAAATGCATCATGGTATGAAATTCATAAGGAGCTAATGACTTTTTATTAGCTTAAGCACTACAAAATTATATTCTTCAAATGCCAAAAAAATTGATGTGCGACGAACATCCATCAGATCCCATTATATAGAAAACTGAAAGATAAACTATATCTTTATTTAAAGTACTATGAAACATATTGAGGCATTTCCCTTTTTATTGGACTAATTGAACATTGGGTTTCCTCTGGGTACTCCGGTGACCTCCCTGAGTCCAAAGACATGCGTTGTAGGCTGATTAGGCATCTCTAAATTGTCCATAGTGTGTGAATGGGTGTGTGAGTGTGCGTTCGAATGTGCCCTGTGATGAGTTGCAACCCACAGAAAATGAATGGATGGATGGAATTGAACCTTGTGCAGCATGGTGGCACAGCAGGTAACATTGCCACTTCACAGCTCCTGGTTTGATCCTGAGCTCAGTTTACTGGCTGTGTGTTTCCTCTGGGTTTGATAGTTTGCTTTCATCTCCCAAAAGCATGCCAGTAGGTAGACAAGCAACTTTAAATTTCCCTTAGGTGTGAATGTGTGTGCGCATGGTGCCTCGTCTCATCACACGCTGCACTGGCATCACATCCGGGGTATATTCCTGTCTCACAGCAAGTATTCCTGGGATAGGCTCTAGATCAACCACTAAATTGACCAGGGTAAAGCTGTTAGTGAAGATGAATAAATGAAAAATGAGAAAAGTGTGAAAGATTTTGTTCTTTGAAAACTTATCCTGAATGACTCATTTAGTGGTTAAGATAAGATACAAAACAAAGAACTGTTTTATTTCTAGTCTCAAGTACAATTATAATTGCTAGCCATTGATACAGGAGTTCTTCATGTATTACACATATATTATGGTGGTGTTACATTCCTGTCCTTTCTTATTGTAGGTAACTAAGATGCTGGCGGTGGTCGTGGTATTGTTTGCGCTGCTCTGGATGCCTTATCGCACTCTGGTGGTGGTGAACTCACTCATGGATCCTCCATACCTCAACACTTGGTTTCTGCTCTTCTGCCGCATGAGCATCTACACCAACAGTGCCATCAACCCCATCATATACAACGCCATGTCACAAAAATTCCGCACAGCTTTTAAGAAGCTCTGCCACTGCAAGGGCCCCACCAGTAAGGAGAAGGCATCTAAGCTCAATGCCCCAGTCTACTACAGTGTCATCAAAGACTCCTCAAGTCCTGAATACGAGACAGAGCAGGAGGATGTTAGCACATACAATGTCTCTGCCAAGAGGGTGAACTTTCCCACCCAGACTGGAAGAGCGACTACTCCGGGGATGTTTAACATTGCTTGAATAAAGATGAGAAAAGACACTTAGTTTTTCTGCAAATCAGCAGTTGAGGTTATTATGGCATTCATTATGGGGATTTAAAGAAATGTTTGATATTTCAGCATCTCACTAGTCCAAATATTCATTTGGAAATTGGAACAAAACATTAAAGGTCACAGTTAAAAATTGGCTGTATGCAAGCTTCTTGAAGGTGGCAGAAAATTTTTTAAGTTGACAAGTGTTTTAAAGGTAGATATTGTTAAGTAGGCTGTTTGCCAGCTAGGAAGAGCTCTTTTGCTGTCTGACTGTCTGATTAAACTAAGATGCATGCGTGACACGTGCATGCATGGGAGTTGCTCAAGGCATCCATACAGTATTTATATGTTTAAAAAAGCTGTCTCATTTTTTCAGTCCATTTGCTTATTCCGCTGTGAATAATGTCCAATTGGCCTTTCATTTAAAAAGGAAAATGATAACTAGCCATGAAGGAAAATTAATATGTTACACAAATAAACCTACTTGGGAAAAAAGTCTACTAATGTGACAAAAAGCAGAAAGTAAATTAGACACTAGATACCACATTTACTAGCAAATTTACCTCAGTTAAACTTCTTTAGGTGGCATCTGTTAGTGTGGAAGAAATATGGAACTTCAATTGCCCCTTAGTCTTTAGCATCCAACAACAACTCATCTATAAATACCTATATACACTTACTGCATACATATGCATCCTTCCAGTTGGCCACTAACAATATTTCTATACTTCAGTTTAAGGTCAGAACTATAAAGTGATAGCATTAATGCTAACTGTTATAGGCTTTGTTGCCTGCAGGGAGGATTTTCAATAATGGTACAGTGTGTTTGCAAAATGAATGCTGGGTATTGCAGTGACAGAACACTGCCTAGCATAAACAAAATAAAGATATGAAATCTGCAAAAAGCTAGAGATTTCTATGCAATTTGACAGATCATACACTGAATGCAATTTTCAAGCTGAAATTCCCATTTAAGTAAAATGAACAATGTAAAATGGTTCTACAATATTAAGCCTTTTCTTACAAATTGCTGAGTACACATTTAAAACAAACAAACAAGCCTCCATCCATTTTCTATGCCGCTTATCCTACTGAGTCGCAGGGAACCTGGAGCCTATCCCTGGGAGCATGGGGCGCAAGGCAGGGTACACCCTGGATGGGGTCCCAATACATCGGAGGGCACAATCTCATACACATTCACACCCATTCATACATTACGGACACTTTGGAGATGCCAATCAGCCTTCCATGCATGTCTTTGGACCGGGGGAGGAAACCGGAGTACTCGGAGAAAACCCCCACAGCACACAAATTCCGCACACAAATTCAGACACAGGCAGGAGTTGAACCCCCATCCCTGGTGGTGTGAGGCGAATGTCCTAACCCTGCGCTCAACAAACAAACAAACAAACAAACAAACAAACACCAACAACAAAAAAGCCACCTGCTGTTCTGAGCTATGCTGATCTGCACTGTTTGTTCTGGCTGTATTAAATTAGCTTCCACCTGAGTGCACAGAGGAAAAATCAGCATGGGATCATCATAAGCTGATGCTCTCAAACTGGTGGAAAGAGACTGCACAGCTTGAAATGAAGTAATTCATGCTTGTGACCTTAAGAAAAAAAAAAGCCAACATGAAAATTAGCTGTAAGAAAATAGAAAATAACCACATAACCATGACGAAGCATTTACAATGTTGTAATTTTTTATTTTTCTCATGTATTATAGAAATTGGATACTTATAGTTAAGTAAATTTTCCAAGAGAAAATTTAAGAGACAATTTCACACACACACACCTTTTTTTTCTTGGTAAGGTGTTTTCTTTTGCTGGAATTATTTACTCATACAGAATAAGGTGTCTCATTTAAAAACATCAGCCTTTAAAATTCACCATTAAAGCCAAATAAGTATGTTAAAATAACTTTAATGTAGTTAATTTAGAGAGTTAATATTTGTAATTTAACTAGTTAAATTAGCTAGCTAGCAATGTTTTTTAATTCAGGTTGTTAAATTAGCTAGGTAGTTAGGTTTTGTAAATTGGCCTTAAATGAGCTAGCTAGCTAAGTTTTTTTATTGCTAATATGCCCTGGCATTCATTGCTAAATGTTTTTTTCCCTGATTAATAAGACAATACCCATACTTTTACTTACGTGCAGTTTCTCTGTGCTGTCTGTATGTATTATATGTAGATTCTGTGGAAATCACAAAATAATACTTTCCCACTATTTGGTATTGTTCAGATTCTCATCAGTTGTGTAACAATTGCAAACTGGGTGTAAATAATGTAGTATTTATAATGAAAATGTGTTTTTATTTATGACTATGAACTTTTTGTCATTATGAATTGCTTAGGAGCTAACAAACTGTCTGTGAAATGTCTAGTATCAGTGCCAGTCAGAGAATTATATCGTCAGATTAGTTTACCTGACCAATATCAAAAACATTTTTCAGATTCACAATCATATTGACAAAGAAGACAAAGCTCATAATAATATTAATCAATGGCACTTTTACTTTGAGGTTGCATTAAAATTCCCAGACCATTAGGTGATCTGATGCAATATTTTCATCTAATAGCAAATCCTTGCCTAATTTCACAAATGCAACATGGCATTCAGAATGTAATTGTTGTAAACAGAGCTAACGAGAACAGGAAAGCTATTAGCAGAAGACATCCAAAATCCTATTTGCAGTTTTATGTTAATTAAAAATAAAACTTTTGGATCATCAATTTTGTACATTCGGTACTTGGGACACTTTGTGTATTGAACACAATATATTCAATATGAACTTTCTGTTTTCTTTAATAATGTCTACGTGTATTCATGTGAAATTAAATATCTCAGTCTGCATTGTGCAATATAAACAAAATGAGAATGTGGCAAGTTATGTTGCATGAATATTATTTTGTGATGTGATGTATTTTATATCTTCACAAAATTTCAAATGGAAATGTTTCAATAGCAATTTAACAATGCTAAGTGGTTGATATTGAATGCTTCATTCTTACCTAGTTCAGCATTTTTCTGATTTTCCTTGATTATCATTTTGAACTGAATTTTCAATTACTATTAATAATAATAAATAATATGCCCTACAGATGCATGGATTTTAGGATGCACATATTAGTGACATGACAAAAGAAATGTTGCGTGCAGTAAGAAAATTGATTGTTTATCTCTGAAATAGTGGCACCAAAATATCTTTGCATGGACTAAAAGGCCTAATGAGTCCCTATAAGCCAGATAACTAAGTGGTTGTACAACCCCAATTCCAAAAAAGTCGGGACGCTGTGCAAAATGTAAATAAAAACAGAATGCAATGATTTGCAAATCTCATAAACTCATATGTTATTCACAGTTCTTTTTGGAAACAGTGGATACCACGTCCTCTAAACTAAAGAGGACTAAAGAGGATCCTTTTTTTTTATATCAGCGCTTAGTTCAAAAGCCTGCATCTCTGATGGTATGGGGGTGCATTAGTGCCTATGGAATAGGCAGCTTTCACATCTGGAAAGGCGCCATAAATCCCATCAAAAAGATACTCTTTTTATACCGAGTCATGTTACTGACCTGTTGCCAATCAGCCAAATTAGTTGCAAAATGTTCCTCCAACTGTTTTTTTTTAGTAACACTTACTTTTCCAGCCTTTTGTTGCCCCCAGCCCAACTTTTCTGAGACATGTTGCGCCCATCAAATACAAAATCACCTTATAATTTTTTCCTAAAATGGTACATTTTCTCAGTTTAAACATTTGAAATGTTTTCTATGTTTTATTGTGAATGACATATGGGTTTATGAGATTTGCAAATCATTGCATTCTGTGTTTATTTACATTTTACACAGCGTCACAACTTTTTTGGAATTGGGGTTGTACTCAAACATCTATCTGCTTTTGATAGAAAGACTCTAAATGATCTTACTTACAGTCTATTAGGACGGAACATTTTTTGCACAAAGAGATGTACAAGGATTAATGAAATGGGAATAATGATGAAAAAATGTGTCCATTGTACACTTATACACTTTATGCTAAAAATGAATGGACATGGATTTTTGTTACAGCCTACAGTAGGTTGTTTATGTTACAGCCTAAAATCTTACATGAATTGTGAAATGTCATGTTCTAGTCTTGTTTATTTTATTGGTGTCTTTTCATTTGATGGAAAGTGTCAATTGAATAAAAGCTTTTTGACAATTTTGTGTGGATAGCTTTAATCAGTGAAAAAACAAAAACAAAGACAAATCAGAAACAGTAGCAGTATTTATTTGGCAGGATATTTATGGACAGGATATTACGATTTATTAGCTGGTCTAGACTTACATTCTTTCCTTTAATAACTACATAAAATATATTTCCTATTAGTTTCACTGTAATTACAGAATAAAATGGTTTAAGAAGAATATCTAAATCACACCCTGGTACTTTAATGGCTTAAATGAACTTAAATGTCTGATTCAAATGACCGATCAACTAACCAGGACAAATACAAGATGCTGGCATAAGAATAGAAATGAATACAACTAAAATAAAAAAGTTGGATTAAGTTTTTATTTATTTATTTATTTATTTTTTCAGGAATCCTATAAACAGGAACCATAGTCTTTAATATTATCTGCAATGTCACTTGCTTTTACAAAAGAATACAAAATTGTGCAAAGGCTACAACTCAGAAACGTCCACAGTTATATATTCTATTATCCACATAATTGAAAAGCCCCTACTGTATGACAATTGACCACAAATGATTATGCAAATGATTATGCAAATGATTATGCAATTCAGGCTTGTTTTTTCTGTGAAAATAACTTTGAACTGAGCATTTTGCATTCTTTTTTTTTTTTCAATTTTTCAGAGTAGGTCTTTTTACTGAACATAAAACTCTGCTGCACACTCAGATTCTTCATTTAAAACATATTTTATTCTAAGAATGGTTATTGGTCATTTTTAGTCGTACATTATTTAAATTTCTGATAGAAACTGCTCTTTAACATGGGTATTCAAGTTCATTTATGCAAAAAGATTTTTTGCTCTTTCTGTCCTTTACATGTACTTGCTCTATTCATTGGAGAAGGCTTTCAGTTCTGTTTTTTTTTTTCTCTAACAATTTTGAATAGCTTAAATGATAATACTTTCAGGTCTAGAGTTGATGTGTGAATTAGGCCTCCATTCAAACTGATTATTATTCATTAAGAACTACAAAACATACATAGCGTCAGTTTGCTAATTACTTCTTTTCTACTATATTCTAATCATTTTCAAGTGGTTACTGAGTGGATCAGTGGATAGTCAGAAATAACCATTCTACAAGACATGTGGTCAATGAATCTCTGAAACTCTGGTCTCTTAATCTGTTGGAACCTAAAGATATGTTGGGAGTCAGGTGTGTGCTTAATGCCTCAGTATATTGCCCATCTCAAAGATATTGTTTCCGACTTGGACATCCACCACACTGACCGTGCAGACGATGTCATCATGGCGTCCTTGGCTGATAGATTTGGACCCTGGCATAGAGATGAATCTGGCCCAAGCTTCTCAACCAATCTGCTCGTTTCAAATGCCCAGGCCTGGCAACAATCAATAAGCATGAGAAGCCCAGAAAACAGTCTGAGATACCCTGTAGATGAATCAATGACTTTGTGGCAGACATGTCTCAGCTGATACCAGTGATTTAGGAGCTAAGACTATAGGCCCTAGAGGCTTGTATTTTTACACAGCCCTCTGTTCAATGGCCAGCCATATTTCAACGAGTTTATTAGAAGAGCAAGAGGATACTATGTCTCCTCGGACCCCACTTTGAAAAAATAAATAAATTTTAGACACAGCCACCAACCAATCCTGAGAACAATTATTCATGAGCTTTGGAGGACAGACAAAAGGAGTACCCAATAGGACCAGAGACTGTCCTACTGACTAGTGGACATCATTACCTTGACCTTGATGTATTAGCTATGTCGGGACATTAATTAGCAACTAATTGCTAGCATCATTTTGCACTCTCAGAATCTCCAGATTCTACAAGGTTAACATTGCCTATCACAATAGTGTAAGAGAAGCAGCCATCTCTGAGAACCTTTCAAGGTAGTACTATGGTGAGTCCTGTTCCTAATGCTATTATTGTCTTACATTATCCTTGTGTTCAACACTAGCCCTTTACACAGGTCAAAAACAGAATGCTATATATGTAACTGGTGCTATGAACCCTGGAAAACTACCAGGGCAGTTTAAAACACTTAGATAATGTATGCCAACAATGTTCTTTGGAACCTGCACTGGCTTGGCAAGAAGTTCTAAAGAAAGATGGTTGTATGATGATGCTATTCATTGCAAATACTGTTGTTGGAAGATTTCAGCATGCATGTTGCTTTGTTGTAATGTTCATTTATTTTCTCAGTTCTACTGAGGCTAAAAATGTAGATTTGCCACTTTACTACATTTACAAATGAAAGCTTAAAGTACATTTTGAAAAGGGACCTACTACATTTGCCAGCACTGAGGCTTTTTAAAGGTCTATTTAAAGGGTGATGAATTTTCTCATTAGAGTCTTATGATACTCCCACTGAAGTAAACGGTCTGTGAAAAGCCAAAGACGCCATAACATGAAACACGAATATTACATACAATATAGAGACGCTAATTCATGTGTACATTTTTTTTTATGAATGTATTATATGCTACTTTGTGTGTTTCAATGTGTGAGTCACTTGAAAAGGATACTGTGCAGCTACTTTATTGACATTCCAGGTTGTTATCAGAGAACACAGGAGGTAATACACTGTACAGAAGTATACCTCCTGGCGGTCATAGCTGACAGCTTATCACACATAGCAAAGAGCTATATACAGCTGATATATGAGACAGAAATTGCATATAATCTATGACAGGCTTATGTTGCCCATCTCTGTGTACTGAATCATAATTGTAGCGTAAAGTGGTCAGATAAGAGCAATATTATATAGGACAGTTTGTTGAAGATTATTGATTTTATTCAAGCCCACAATCACTCTAACAAATTGTTTTTTTTTCTGCAAAATATAACCACGATTCCAAAAAAGTTGGGACGCTATGAAAAATGTAAATGAAAACAGAATGCAATGATTTGCAAATGTCACAAACCCATGTGTTATTCACAATAGAACATAGAAAACATATCACATGTTTAAACTGACTGAAGAAATGTATCATTTTAAGAAAATAATAAGGTAATTCTGAATCTGATGCCAGCAACACGTCTCAAGAAAGTTGGAACGGCGCAACAAAAGGCTGAAAAAGTAAGTGTTACTAAAGAGAAACAGCTGGAGAAACATTCTAAAACTATTTAGGTTAACTGGCAACAGGTCAGTACAATGATTGGATATAAAAATTGTATCTTTGTGAGGCAGTGTCTCTCAGAATTAAAGATGGAAGCATCTGGATGGAAGCATATGTTGCTCTAAAACCTGTATATAACTTTCAGCATTGATGGCGCCTTTCCAGATGTGCAAGCTGCCCATTCCATAGGCACTAATGCACCCCCATACCATCAGAGATGCAGGATTTTGAACTGAGCGCTGATTTTTCTGAAATGTGTTGCGGCCATCAAATTCAAAATTACCTTTTTTTTTCTTAAAGTGGTACATTTCCTCAGTTTAAACATTTGATGTATTTTCTATGTTCTGTTCTGTGAATAACATAAGGGTTTATGATATTTGCAAATCATTGCATTCTATTTTTATTTACATTTTACTGAGCATCCCAACTTTTTTGGAATTGGAGTTGTAATGACAGTCCTGCTCATAGCACTGACTGTGTTTGTATTTTTGCTCACTACAGATTAGTGAAAAATGGATATTTGATGCCCATGTCCACTTGTTTTGATTCACTTTTGCACTACACTGTAAGCCATAGTTTCTGCTTTTTTTTTCTTTTCTCTTTAAAAAAAAAATCAAATTAAGATGTTTTCACACATTTACATTTGACACCAATTATGAAAGCTGTGCTTGCTATCAGGAGCAGCTCTCTGCTCTACCTGAACATGGTGATGAACTCAGGTGTGTGTGAAAAAAATCCACCTGCAAGACTGGGCAGCGAATCAAATTATTGCTTGTAAGGTCCAGTGTGGGAAGACATTCTACAAGCAAGCAGATTCAGTTTGAAGGTTTTATCTGAGCATGCAATAATGACACCCTCCCACAAAGATTTTATATGAACACGAACGATTGGGCCAAGTGTGAAAACACCTTTATAATTAGCCAAATGACATCGTCAGCCACCTTTTTCTGCTCACTCAGCTCTTTGTGTTTCAGTGGCTGTAATTGAAACTCTATCTAGCAGCACTTATTAACATTTGGTTTTTAGTGTAGGAGTTTACACTTTGTCATAGCAAGTACTGTTGTTCCTAAGATGATTTTTTTTAAGTCGGAAAATGAATAGGAATCAGCAGAGAAACTGGACTGCAACAAGATAGTAATCTTGTGTAACAACCACTGTCATCTACCCCTAATACTGAAAAAGTGCTAGTTCTGGTTAATTTGCCTATAGCCACAGTGGACCCATCCACTGTGTAAAATAATAGGATGTTAAATGGGAGCAGAGTAGATCTGATTTCATGCCAGTCACATAAAATGTGCCACTTGTGCTCTATTGCGGCCCAGCTTGCAATACAGTTCTATTGTAATCAGTGTAGGTGCTCAAACTAACAATCCTACCTCATTTGCTGCTGACCGGTATACGTACCACTCAGCCCAGCTCATATATCTTTCTTTTTTATCTATTTTTTACACTGCTGGGAACATTACACCAGATATTTCTTATATACATGTGCATCTAAAAAAAAAATCATATATTCTTGATTCATTAAAAATAAAATGAAATATTTCAAGCCTTTTTTTGTTTGTTTGTTTTAATTTTGATGAGTACGGCTTATAGCTCATGGAATTCAAAAATCCAGTATCTCAAAATATTAGAATAAATCATTTAAAATGTTCCACTTTTTTAATTAAATTATGGAAACAAGGAACATTTACATGATAATCATTTTTTTTAGATGCACCTGTACATAAATGTGCTAGTACAGCTAACCCCCTGTTTGCTGTTAACAAACATTTTGTTTGTTGTTAACAAATTATTATGGATAAATATGGATTATTTTGGATTTTTATGGAAGCAAGTGCAACAGCACCAAAACAACAACAACAACAACAGCCCAATAATACTACTACTAATAAAGAAGGCTGATTTCTTTCTAGCTCAGATTGTAGATTCATCTAGTCTATCTGTGACAGTCATGTCAGGTGATTACAGAGAATGAAGCACTACTTACATTTCATCTCAATTAGGGCTATTTTGTGTTGACACATCTGTAACACATTATGAGCAGTTATTGAAAAGGAGGATGTGAAATATAGTCAGAGAACTTGAACCCAAATTATTATTTACCCTATCATCCATTCATGCCCAAAATGCATTTGGAGGAGAAACTAAAATCAGAAAGACTTTGTCCAATCAAAGCAACTTATGCAAAAGGACAGATGACAGAACTGGTGGTCTAGAGTTTTGGTTCAAATGAAAGCATTACAAGTTCTGCATTCCATATTGGTATGCAGAGGAAACCAGTATGGCATTACAGACTTGAAGAAAATAAAAAAGAAATAATGAATGCAACTGCCTATTTACCTTGTGTGTGCATGTAATTGTTTGCCTCACATCATTATTTTTATGCCATCAATGAAATCCCTTCATACAATGCATTGCTCAATTGTCAAGCAGTTGACCAGCTATCATGACCAGCCATCATTACCTCACCCACACAGTTGCCCTTGAGCAGATAATGTTAGGGTTTTGTTGCGATTAGCTCTAATTAATATGTAGTTAAAAATATACAGCTCTTATTTATAAGTGTGTATTATGTAGCAGATCTTGTGTGAGTAAAAACTGAAATGAAAAAAGGATTTAATTTCCCACAACAGAAATCATAATGCCAGCAGTGACCATAGCAGTGAATAAGGACTGAAGATCTACATAGAAATGCTTGTACACACTTCATAAGCTCCTTATCATATCCATCTTTATATAACCTTTATATAACCACACAATAAGTGTTTGCATTGCTTGAAGTGTTATCCCTTTTTCGACAACCCTGACCACTTGCTGTTTCTCATTTTGTTTGTTTCTCTATGTACATCTGTCAGAATAGTAGTACAGAGTAAATACCGGTTGCCACTGCAGGAGGTTTCGCTCGCTTATACACGCCTGCGCAGGACCTCTAATGAAGAGTGGTCTGAATGCCCGTGCATGACCCGCTCTCCCTCCTACAGTAATTCTAGTTGCTGGGTAAATCTGCAAAGAAGCACGACCACCATGAATATTAATGCCTCAATAGCCGCTGGATGAATATTGATGATCATGCTCCTCATCAGATATATGTTTTGAATATAATAAGAGCAGAGAGGAAGATGCAGAATTTATAAGTCTGCCAGCTAGGAGAAGAGAAAACAAGACGGTCAGAATGGGACAGATCGAATGAGAGAGAGGAGAGGGTGGAGAAATGTAAACACAGCTTGAAGTAATTTCCTGTGAAACAAACACCTTGTATGCATCCCCAGTCGCCAAGTACGCCTTCAGGTTCTCTCTACTGACAATTCAAAGTGTTTGTATTTCCTATGAAGATGCTAAAAAGCCTCAAGAGCTCTTTTGGCTTCATGTTGTTTTTGAGTACAGATCTGTGTGTATCTTACACAGCTATTATGCATAGGCTTAAGTGCTCTTAAAAATCCATATTACCCCACTAGTTGCAAGTTTGTAGAAAGTATAGTGGAAAAGCATACATTTATTGTTTGGAATCTGAAGCGATTACTCATAAACTACCACTCAAATGTGCACAGTCCCCTCCGGAAGTATTGAAACAGCAAGGCCAATTTTATTGTTATTGCTATACATTAAAGACATTTGGGTTTGAGATCAAAAGCAGCTCTTTTCTCTTTTCTGAGCTTCAAAATGGCTTGCTTTTTCCCCATAGACAGCTCTCTGATTTGCATGTTGGTTTATCCTTTTTAACAAGAAATGCAGTCTTCACAGTCTTCACTTCACAAACAATAAATCTAACAGGGCACATCTAGGCAGCAAGTAACACCAATATGTTCCAATATTTTTGATCACTTGAAAAATTGGGTGATCTGCCACCAAAGGTGCCACGTTTCAATTTGTTTAACACATCTAGTATAAATATCAGGAAATTAAATCTGAAGTTCTGATCTATCATCTATCAATCATATTTATTTTTGATCTCAAACCCAAATGTCTTTGATGTATAGCGAAAACAATGGCCTTGCTGTTCCAATACTTACAGAGGAGACTGTAGATTATTTGTTGATTATATATACTATAAGATGTATTTTAATATTTTGGTTTAAAATTTAAAATGTAATATTTTGATGAAGGTTTATGGTTGTAATTTGTTTCCAGGACACTAGAAAATGAACTGGTGTCCCATTGCAAGTGTATTCCAACTTCAAGCACAGTGTTCCCAGGATAAGCATTGGATCTACCTCGACACTGACCAGGATTATGTAGTTACTAAAGATAACTGTGTAACTTCAATGTTAACTTTGACATAACAAAAAAATGCCATGTCAGATATTCATGAAGTGCTGTTTGCACTTCCTTTTCTGCAATCACATGGCATGGTGAAAATCATCATCATAGGGCTTTAAAATTTTGTTTAATGTTTCAATATTTCTGCAAAAGTACTTAAAGGAAGAAACTGAAATGCTATCTGAGATAAGTTAGCATTTATTTTTTGTAATTAATTAATTTATATATTTTGAGTATTCTATTAAATCGTAAATATCAGTGTTGTCATATGGCAACAACATGTGATAATGAAACTGTGGCATGTGCATTTATGAATAGAAAAGGCCTACATAGGAAAGAAGACACTAGGCTTCTAATTGTTTCCACATTCAAAGTAAGAAAAACTGTTGTCATTTCAGACATTTTGCAATTGCACATTATCTTCTCATTTTTATGTTTCAAAATAAAGAATTAAGAATTAAGAATTCAAGAGATTGAATTGAAAAGATTCTTCACTCAATACACGTTTGGAACATGTTTGCATTTTGTTTGAGTAAATACACATGCTTTTTATAACTGTAATTCCTTTATAGAAGATAACTTTTACATGCTTACTAGTGCCAAAAAAACTCTGCAACTTATAGTCTGGAAAATGCAGTAATTGGAAATGTTATCTCATACATTTTGTGTTATTTTTGACTATATGATAATTTCCCCCATTGCATATTTACCAACTAACCCCCTAAAAAAACATTTGCAAAATTTATTTGAATTAATTAAATCGAGCTAATTCAAGTAATAAAAATCCATAAAACATTTTTGATGTAGATGTAATAATTCATGCAGTCCTGTCTAAGCTATCATGCACCATGTGTTATGTTTCTTTCCTCTAGACATCTGATTCAGTTCAGCAACTAATTATGAAGCCTTTATTAGTTAAACCAGATGTTAGAGTAGGGAAATTAGGATCCCACAGGACAGCAGCTGACAAATATGAATTGAGGTGGAAAGGATGAAGTACTTAAAATGCTATATGCTTCATATATCATTGCTTTTGCCTCTGTTGTAATCTAAGTTTGTCTTTAATACAGAAGCACAGTTTTCCGGCTGATTAGGCTATAGTGATACTGGAACCTTTGTAACCATATTTATGGCCATGGAGAGGTCTGGTCTCTTGCCTAGACAGAAACCTGTGCAAACACAAGCCAGATTGGAAAATGACATTTACTGGTGCTTAAGCAAACATGTAAACAAGGACCGTGTGTAGCATCCGTCTGTAACAGCATATACTGTTTGCATCGTCTACTCTGTTGACACTTCCTTATATTCGTATGTTGGTCCAGCACTGTTGAATTCTCAAATCTGATTGGTCAGAAGGTGATGATTATTTTTCTAGAACAATGGCTCTGACAATCATGATGGCTATAGGTCTCTATTAATGTACTTGTTCTGATATGTTATGGATTAAGCTGTTAATTAGCAAAGAAAAACATATAATCAATTATATGGTCATGATTTCTGTAAGGAGGTATTCATTTGGTAGGTATTCAACATGAGGTATTCAACATGACAAGCTGTTTTTTTTTTGTCTTATTAACTTTAAGAGTGAGAAAAAAGTAAGGCTGGGGTGGAAATGACTGTTTATAACTGTTTAATGTACGTGATAACAGGAACTAACTTGTCTCAAAGATATTGCACAACATTAAAGGTAACTATAAACACTTAAATGTGTGATGAGTTTTTCATTAATAAATTCGAAATTGTAATCCTTGGCAAACTGTTGTGGTATAAGAAGAATAAAATACTTCAGGATGTGCTATTGTAGGATAATAATGAACTTCAGGATGGTTGCAGTAACCAGTAACTAGGTTCAAACCAACTTGGCATTGATTATTTTCCTAAAGCAGCAGACCACATCACCTCACCCCCCCACCCCACCCCACCCCCCAAAGAGAACATTCAAATATCTGAACGCTGCATGGCAGTAGCAAACAAACAGAATCTCGCTGATGTGTGCGTGTGAGAGAGAGAGAGAGAGAGAGAGAGCGAGACACTTGGGGAATACGTGGGACACAGATGTTTCTTGTATGGATTAAATCCCATATGATCCCTTTCTCTCCCTCTGTAAACTCATCAAACTGCTGCTGCCAATCAGTGTTGACTACAGCATCAGCAACACACATTACTACCGTGTCCACCTGAATGACTACCATGACCTAAAGGGTAGGAAAAAATGATAAGAATCAGCATGGCATTTAACATTCACCTTTTTGCCATGACTACTATCCACTCCACTCAAGAAAGTCTTTGTATATTTCTGCCCCCTCTCACATCTCTGTGATCCACCGGAGCAGCTAAATGTCAAACCTCAGGCCTAATCTCCTCTGAGGGCCATGTCCATCAATCTATGGCATGAGAGATTGATAAGAGCAGGGCGCATCGATTCTGGGGCCTCACCTCCGTAATCACTGTGCATTTTTCACTTGAGTTGGCCAGAGTCCCAGCACATATGGGAATACAGTTTATTGACCACATTAATTAAAAATGGCTGCCCGGCAAAATCAACATAATAAAAAAAGAATAAAGTTAACCGAGATCTCTTTTTTCACTTTCCTTATTTCAGTGATTCATTTCATTGAGTTGCTCAGTCCATATTTTTTCCCCATTTGTGTGTGCGCTTGCTTTATATAGTCTTTTCCTGCATGTGCCTCACAGAAAAGAAAAAACAAAAACGTTGATCAACTGCTGCAGTATTATGGTGTAATTTAAGTTATTTGGACATATGTACAGTAACTTCCTATATGAAAAAATACCAGAAATACATAGAGCCAGACAGACACAACCGCACACGTAAAGATGAGTTTCTCTGCAAAATACAATCTTTCTCTTCATTTGTGTTTGTTTGTTTGTTCAGCTTCAGCAGTTTTCTCTATATATCTATATATTCCTAGGAGTATATAGAGTTACTGGATATTTCAGTGATCATAAATTGGTTGATTTAATAGAGTGATGTTATTTAATTATAGCACCGTGTGAATTAAGTCTGCTGCGTTTTGCTAGTATTACAGTTGCCTATTTACATTAGAGATGGGTGGCATAAATAATGAATAGTTAATTGTAAGAAATGGGACAAACATTGTATAGAACTTGAGGTAAGGAAAATTCTGGTTTATCACGACATCTGTGGAGGGGGATTCTTGGGAAGTGGTAGCCTAGTGCATGCTCATATTTGGACCAAAATATGTTTGAAAATCCAACTGTGTGGGCAGATTTTGAATGTTACACACCCTGTTGCATCACTCCAACTAATTAAATGCAGCACAATTATTTATGACCGCAAACATAACATCACAAAAAAATTATTTGTTTCCTATTCAGACAGATACACGACAAGGTTATTCAGCAAATTGTGCTTGCTTCTGCATGGGAATTGATCCCCACAATTGAAACTAGAACCCTTTCCCCCCCTTTAAAATTACAAAGCATAAGGTTAGTGGTTGGGATAAGGTTAGGTTTTTCTCTCTTTTTTGGTGGCCTTATTCAAATTTTTTTTTTTTTTTTCATGAGACAAGGCATTTATGGTTTATAAATTTTTGTTCAAGTAAAGTTGAGTAATTAGTTCGTAATGAGTTCTAAGAAGTTCGTTCGTAATGAGTTCTAAGAAGTTCGTTCGTAATGAGTTCTAAGAAAACATTGGTGAAAATGCAAAGAATAATGTGGGTTTTTAAAAATGTAACAAGCAATAACTGTCAATTACACCTGTCAAATCTCCTTACATTGTATTACTAATGCTATTATTGCTACATGTACTTAACTGAACTGATTTTTCAGATTAGATTTTTATTTATATTTTCAAAACACTTGAGTTCTTCATTGAAGTTTAAACTAAAAAGATAACTTCACATAAACCTTGCTCTAACCTAAGATAATTATCGTTAAACTCCTGTATCCCTGCTAAATTCACAGATATAAAGAAGGCAGCATGCTAATTAAGTTATGGGAGAGCAGCTCTGTGTGTCAGACTCAGACTAACAGCCCTTTACATCATGCTGTTGTGCAGAGTGTGGAGAGAGTTTTTGAAGTGCTGGACAAGTGTGCCAAACCATCTCTCATTAATATGCATTGGCTTGTTTTTTCACAGTGTGTCCAGTAGTGTTCGCATATGAAAAACAGGGACAGTGCCAATGCTAAGGGTTTAGTGAAGAGGAACCTCACTGTGGCTGTTTGTTGATGGAGAGTCCTTCAGCTGGGCTGAAACAGCTGATCTGTTTTTCTTTTACTAGGCTGGGAACAAAACCACAAACTGCCTGGTGGGAATGCTTGTCATGATTAGGGTTGATGATCATAGCGGCTAGGTTGGCATTGATTAGCCAGACTACCCAGAATTTAACTCTCAATGGCCAAGGCTGAATCTCTGCAGTTCTTTTCACTGCTGAAATGCTATATATATTTAGACCAGTTTGAATGATAGATGACAGTTGGATTAAATTATGATTAATTTTATACAAATGAAGTTGTAAGATGGTACAAAGTCTAACATGCCCTCTAAAATTAATTGTGATATCTTTTCACACAACTTCATGACAGAATCGTGTATCTTCATTTCAACACCATTCTGGCATTTCTTTCCACAGAGCCCACTCAGGTTCTGTTCAGTCCCTTGTCCTTTCGACAGTGGACTACTGCACTCACTCTTGGCAGGTCTGCCTCTGGGCGTCATCCAAGCTCTTTAATTAATCCAGAATACTGCTGCACAACTTGACTTAAACAACTACATGTAAAGCCATGGACCAGTGCCACTTACCCTAAAGCATTTATCACACCCCAATATGCATGACATGCACTCCAAACCTTTATCAGTGCTCGACTGGATCCATCATCTCTCAGGGTATAAATAATGTGTTTTTGAAAGCTACTATAAAACGCTTCTGTTTTTTGCTCTGGAGGAGGACGTCTGATAAATATCACAAATGACAGCCAGCTATAATTCTCCACTCACGTTGATACCATGACTTGGCCATGCAGATTTCTCCTTTATAAACTCTAGAGGATCTGACCTTTCCTCTCCACAAAAGCTACTTAAGTGTTTGTGCAGTCTCATGTCATCCAGCCCCCACCTACCGGCAATCGCTCATCAATCCCCACTTCGTACCACATTTCCTTAGAGTCACAAGCACAGCTCAAATCAACCCACCATCCCTCAAGACCCAAGAGAAACATTCATTAAGACTCTTCTCTGTGCTGGCATCCAGGTGATGAAATTAACTTCCCCAGGCTGTCTAAACAACTGAGTTACAGGCTGTCTTCAAACAAAGACTGAAGACTCACCACTTCAATAACAGTCAAGCAGGCACTCAATCTACATAGGTTACTTAACAAAATAGTCTACTAAATGCACTGCAAATGTTGGTTCATCAGTATACTGATATGTGTTTTGGTACTATGGCAGTGTGTCATGTTGGCTTTGATTTATTATATTTCTAAAGGTAGTTAAATATGAAGTTTAACCAGCTAACAAAGCAATACAAATGGAGCACCTCAAATGGAATTATTGATCACCTTCATCACAATCAATGCAAGTTATTCTCTATAAGCAAAGTCTGTTGCAAATTCTTCCATAGTCTCAGACAAGTTAGAACATGTTGACAGGAAATGCTCTGAAGCATAAGTGACCCCTGTTTGTTTTCCTACGTGTTTGTTGGCAGACTTTCATATCAGGTCTTCTTTTCTTTGCCAAGCATGGTTGTTGCCAATACAAGAGAGCCAGCAGAAATACCAATATTGCTTACCTCAATTCTGGAAATGTTTCACAAGTAGTTGCTAATGAGTGACAGGAAAGTAGCTACAACCCAATAATTTGGAAGTAAGGAAGGAAGGAATACAGTGAACTTTTGCAGCTACTTGAATACTTAGGTTAAAGGAATGCTTATAATTAAGTATCCATTCCAATTTATTGTTTATTTATTTGGAAGAAAAAGTTTCAGTCTGTAGCATATTTAAGTATGTAGGCTGAAATATAGCAAAATGTATAGACACAATTAACAGCATTTCTATATTTTCCATAATATTATGCTATTCATACATTCAATTACGACACTGATCATGTCCGCTTACATACGGCGTGCCTCCCAGCACACAACGCGGAATATTAGAATAGATAAGCTGTAGTATCGTAGAATGAGTCAGTCACTTAGTTTAGAGTCCTCACGATAGATAACCATAGTCTTAGTTTATGTCATGTTTCCTGGTTCACTGTTCACGTTTAGGTTCATGTTCAGGTTAGTTAGTTTAGTTCACGCTGGTTCCTCCGCTACCAGTCCCGCGCTATAGTTCATGTTTCTTGTTTTGTTCCTCGACCCTGTATTTCCGTGACCGCGACCTTGATCCCTGCCTTGCTCCTTTATGCCTGTTTGCCAATCGCCCGACCTCTTGCATGTTTGTGGATTACGTTTTGGATCACGTTTTGGATTTGTCTGCCTGTCTCTCTCTCTTAAATAAACCTGTTTTACTGCGATTGTATCCTGCCTTATCTCCGTTACGTCACGACACGTGACAATGTAGGCTTCAGTACAACAGACACTTCAATCCAGTTGGAAGTTGTCACATACATGTACTGTGTCTGGGTGCTTTTGATTAAATATTTATCTTGTGTCCTATTTTAGTGCCTTTCTTTTGAGGCACAAGAACATCACTAGTCTATCTGTGCACAATAGTCATTGGCATAGGAGAACACAACTTATTATCATGTTATGACTGTATTACTATTGTTGTTTTTATACCGCAGCACTGTTGAATCCTCAAATCTGATTGTTTAGAAGGAATTGAGTAATATTCTGTAACAGCATTGCTCAGAAAGTAGTACCAGCTATAAATCATATGATTACTTTACATTAATGTGAGTTTTAATATGTCATCATTTCTATAGTAACAGCTCATTCAGAAGAATTTGTATAGCAGATGCTCCACATAATCTAAGGTTAAAAATAAACAAATTTATAGAAGTATTGGAAGTTTATGGAGTCTCCAGTGTTATCGCTTTGTAACAGTTAGTGAGTTTTCCTCAGCAGGAAATTCTTCAAAACTATTTAAATTTCTGATTTTTGGTTTCTGAGTAATATGAGAAGGTGATTTATTTATTTTATGTCTTATTAACTTCAAGGGTGGGGGGGGGGGTCACTGGTGAGGGAGCAAATGCTGCTATAATGTGAGCAATAACAGGAACTAACTTGTCTTGGAGATGCTATGGGTTGGTGGTTCGATTCCTGGCCCACATGACTCCACATGATGAAGTGTCCTCGGGCAAGACACTGAGCCCCATGTTGCTCCTGATGGCAAGCTAGCGCCTTGCATGGAAGCTCTGCTACCATTGGTGTGGGAGTGTGCGTGTGTGAATGGGTGAATGAGAACCAGTTACGGTTCAGGTCTCAACTATTTCTTAACGCTAAGTTTAAAAAAGCGCTATATAAGTGCAGACCATTTACCATGCTCCACAACATTAAATGTAACTATAAATGGCAGAAGTATGACATTTCATTCATTACGAAATTACAAATTGCAATTGTTAGCAAATGATATAAGAGGAATAAAGCACATTGGGATGTGCTGTTGTAAGAAAATAATCCATCTGAGGGTGGTAACAGTAACTTCACTTTGTGTTGGGCTCTATCCAATAATCCTGCTGTTGCTTATTTCTCTATTACAACACACCCCACATTGTTTTATTCCTTACATATTGACCATATTAGGTCTATACACTTTCCAAACTCCTTGTCAATCAAGATCCAACATCAATATCATGTATTGTTATAGACCATTGGTCCAGTATTGTTTTGTTCTCACTTCTGTCTAAAAGATCACCAACTGCTCTACTTCCATGTATTCCATATGAGTGGGCTTAAAAAACTGCTCCATGGTTTAGGCGTACACTACAGTGCTCGTGGCTGCTCCAGTTCTTCGCTTCTCCTATCTTCAAGCGGGGAAAAAAGCAGGATTGACAAAATGTATTAAAATAGCAAATGTGATGTGTTGCCAGGAATCAGTGTGGAGCTCAGTGTGTGTCCGCATGTCTATTGCTGCAATTGCTGCAATCTCTATATCTATCCTATCAACTATCTCTTTGTGTTAACACACTTCATGCTATCATTTCCCATAATACAGATAAACAGATGACTCAAATGACACACCTGAGATCATGAGCATAAAAGTAGGCATACATTCACAGCCAGATACTTACTGAACTTATATTAAGGTCAATGCATTTATGACACATTTATGTTAAATGTCATTTTTTCCCTTTATTTACACTGTTGTCTGTACTGATGAGTATGAGTCTCTGTACACTTATGATGTACAGCACAAACTTGCCTGTAAAGGCATATTGATTTTTGAAGATTCTCTACTGTTAATGTTCTGTTAAATACAAGAATAACCTGTTGATAATGACCAAACATCATCTTCTATCAGGTCTATAAGATGTTTCAAGCCTTCTATGTTCTATCTATTCCTTGCTGTTTCACTATATTTTCTTATACAACAGCACTGTTCAAATCTTGAATCTGATTCCTCAGAAAGCGTTGATAAAAAAAAAATTCATAACAGCAGCTTGGACAGAAGTGCCTGCTGTAATTCAAATCACGGTTTATATTAACGCACTTCTTCTAAACATTTATATAGTAACAATATGTTTATGATAGCATTTATGGAAGGAGTCTCTAGTGTCAGTGCTATGTAACAGTCAGTTACAAAATTTTCTACCACTAGAAAGTCTTGAGGGCAGAGTGCTTTCTGGGTTCTTGGCAACATGGCATTACAATGTGTGGTCCATCAATAAATTAAAAATTGTCATCATTGGCAAATTGCTGATATATCGCTTTGCTTGTATTTTCTCATTTGTATGGCACTTTGGATAAAAGCGTCTGCTAAATGAATAAATGTAAATGTAAATGCTGTGGTATAAGAGGAATAAAACACTTCAGGATATAGGCTCGTGTTAGTGAATAAGAAAAATAATATTGGGAAAGTAAAAATTGTGCTTCACATCTGGCTGCATCACACCACCATCACTGTTGTTGATTATTTTCCTATACCAGCATGCACATGTGTTTTATTCCTTATTATCAGACTAAATCTCTGTGATCTGTGGACTGTGTTTGTGTTGTTAGCTGATGGACATAAAGCAAGTGAACTTCTAATGAGCAATGGAAAACTGATCATTCAGTGTAAAAGTCAGCACAAGACACATGCTGTCATCTCTGATTGTGGTGTCCATATTGTAGAGAACTTAGGAAAAATATTGCTAGAATAACAGTTCCTCTGAAACTATTAATGCACATACACACAATGCACGAGTCATTTATGGTACAATGAACAGGTAATAAAATGGTAAAAATGTCTGTCTGTCTGTCTGTCTGTCTCAAACATACCTGGGGAAAAATAGGAATGCAGATTACATCTGTCCAGCATCAGGCACCATGGAGAGACCTGGTCCAGACATGCCTGAAGCAAAAGACTGGATACTTGGCAAAACCCTAAAGCACACTTCTGTAAAGTAAACTTGTCTGCTACATGTGCTCAACCTCAACATTAACCCCTTTCATACTCTTTCTTTATTCACTCTTGTAACTACTTATCGTTCCAATTATTTTTACTATAGCTAATAAATAATTCATATACTAGATACTGAATATGAATAAGAATAAGGTTAGGGTCAGGGCCGTGGTCATAATTTTGTCTTCATTCACCCGTGCATTTTGTATGAGATCAGATTCCCATTAAGGATGTGACATAAAGAACGACTTGACTGCTTTCTATTTTTTCTACTTAGACATATTGTTTCATTAGATGTTATTGACATACATAACAACTTATATTGTTTATTTTAATTGTTTAATTGTTTAGCATTTTAATTTGACTGAATAATCATTATGTGACTGTAATTTTATATATATGTCTATGTAGCAATGCTGTAGCAGTTTTGCATATATGTGTCATTCCTTTGTTCTTGTAGATGCAGTTCATGGAGGTACAGGACTCAATAGTGTATAAGAGTATATTTATTATAGTGTCATATATGAAAGAAAAGAAAGACTTCAGTATGTGCTCGAGTATCTCTTTTCAGCACCCTGCTGTGTGCAAATAGGTTCAGGAGAGTAGTAGTGGTCCTCAGTGACTAATAGCCCAAGTGCCTCCCTCATGTCCAATTGGAGAAGGCCAGAACGTCCTTCTCCACCCGCGCCTTGGCCGTTGAACGCGAAATAAACCTCCGCCCCAGTGACAGTCCCCGTCAGCCGTCTCGTAGCAACAGCCTCTTTTAGCTCCCCCATTATCTTACCATTGTGATGCTAATAAACAAGCTGAACAAGTCCTCCTCTTTTCTGAGGAGGATATAAAGTAGAATTAGTCAGTGATACAAAGAAACCTGACTACAAAAAAAAAAAAAAACAGGAAAATTGAGAACGGAGCTTGTTGAGAGGTTAATTATTAATATTAAAATCTATGCCCGTGCTCTTGAATTAGGGCTGATGAGCCTGAGAAGAGTTACTGTGTATACTGTGTTCTAAACTAAGGCTTTTCACATGGTTTCATTGAGAACAGCCATAGAGAGGAAGGAAATGAATCGGATTCGAAAAACAGCTTGAAATAAAAAGATTGGTACCTGCCAATTAGGAGAAAAGAAAACATAAATGTTAGAAGAAATACTGTGCTCTGTTTCAGGGGTTTTATCCTGCTGATAAGTACTAAACTTAACGAGCTCTATGAATGCTTTAATAATTTAAATTCATCATTAGCCCCATGGCTTCCGACTTCCCCTCTGTCACCCTCTGTCCTCATCTCAGAAGAAGAGATTAAATGTGTCTTCTAAAAGGGAAAAAAGAAGAAAGCTGCCAGTCCTGACCATTTAAGGCCTACTGTGCTCAGCCAGTGTTTCTCCCAGTTGTTTTCAGTGTACAGCTGTTTTCAAACATTTTCAACTTTCTTGAAATTTTCTATGAAAACTCAACTAATCGAGGACCTAAAATGAAGCTGATTTAATGATGCCAGTGGTTCTAGGCACATTTGAATGTTTCCTGGGCTTCCTTGACCTTCACCAATATACTAACAAAACATTGATACATACATTTTGGCAAACACTCCTTTAAGTTAAGCGACTTACAGAAGTGATTTGTTATGTGTCTGAAGAACAGATTCTTACCCCAGACTGTTTTTGATTTTGTAAGCAAGGAACAGGATTTGAAATCTAATGCAGGCAGCTATGAGAAGCCAGTGGAGTGATGGTGAATTCATTTTATAGATTAGATTGTCGGAAGGAGTCAGGCCCTTCTGACAACACAGAAGTCTTCCTTAATTTAACAGTTAGCACATGAATGAGTGCTCTTTCAACTATGTCTGAATTCATTCCCTGCTCACAACATAGTACACTATATTGTGGATTGCAGCCATTTTGTTGTACAATTTCTTTGTGTGCATTTTACATTTGCTACAATGCACCATATATATACTATACAGTACAAACAGAACAGGATATGTGCATTGCAGATACTTCCTCTCCCACCATCAGATAGTTGTGACTCGTATCTATAGTAGGAATATCAAGCAAACATCTCATCATATATGGCAGCACATTACCTGGAGATGAATCCTAATAAGATTGAAATGCTATATTTTCCTGTAAATGCAAGCCCGCATTTTGATAATGCTGTCTTCTTCAAGAACTATCTGATCACCCTGGATTTAACTATAAGAATTTTTTTTTGCGTAACCTTGGACCATCAGATATCATTAGGAAGAAGACTTCTGTGTTGTCAGAAGGGCCTGACTCTTTCCGACAACCTAATCTACAAAATGAGTTCAGCATCACTCCACTGGCTTCTCATAGCTGCCTGCATTAGATTTCAAATCCTGTTCCTTGCTTACAAACAAAATCAAAAACAGTCCAGGGTAAGGATCTAACCATCAGAGCAGGGGAATTGCAATGATACGTCACTCCCCGAATCATTTCTTCTCCTTAATCAAAAACTTTCCTATCAGAGCAAAATTTTATTAAAACCCTGATAAGCTAAAAATATCAACATCACGTAGCTCACTTCCTAAACCAATGGAGATCAATATCAAATAAACAGAGCACTTACTTGATGTGTTAGTCAGGTGATGAGGTGTCCTCTTATTTCTCAGATGTCCTGTCATTTTGAGGCCTAAAATATTGGCCTGGCTGGGATGTACAGTGCCTTGCATTGCCTTGCAAGTGTTCACCCCTTTGAACTTTTCCACATTTTGTAGTATTACAATCTGGAATTGAAATGGGCTTAAGATGGATAAAGTTCAATGAGGCTGACTACTTGTGCAAGTTACTATATAAAAATTTCCTGGATTTTGTTTTTCTAGTTACTTTTACATTTACTGCATTTATGGCAATTGGCAGACGCCCTTATCCAGAGCGACTTACAATTATCTAATTTTTTATACAACTGAGCAATTGAGGGTTAAGGCCCAGCAATGGCAGCTTGGCAGTGCTGGGATTTAAACTCACAACCTTCTGATCATCACTGTGCTACCATTGTAACTTCCATAGTTACACAGATGCAGACAGCTTATTTTTTGCTCAATTCATGCACTAGTGATAGATGTTTTGACCTTTGCACATCACAGCAAAAAATCTGTTTTCTGCATAACAGATTTTTTCAGCTGGACAGTTTGAAGCAGTTGGCATTAGCTCGTAATTGAACACCAAAGGCAATAAGCATAGAATGGCAACAATATTCAAACATATTCAAACATATATATATATATATGCAAAATTTTATTTATTTATTTATTTATTTATTTATTTTCTTTTGAAAGCATGCCATAAAAACCTACAGAGCAAATAGTTGAGCCTAGACATGTGCATCAGGATGGGATGCAACAATGAGTTGCAACAAAAAGTTGCATGAGAGGAAGTGTTTTGCTATTATTCAGGCAAGTGAGTTCTCAGATATGAAGATCATGGGACAAAAAGACCATGTTCATTAATATACAGAGTTCATTCATTCATCCTTAGTATCTGCCTGGTCAGGGTCATGGTGGGTTAAATTATCTTACTAGTTTGTTTATGCTTTGGGAATTTAAAATATATATATATATATATATTCTTGGCAGGTACAACAAAATAATTACTGTGTAAATTGGATTAAAAAACAGTTCCCCACACATCCCTATTCAAAACCAATTATGGAGCACTATATTACTAAATACTGATGCAGCTGGGGGCATTACTTAGTTTTTGAAACACCAATCTAAATGTGTGCACTAGGGAATCTTACGCTCACTCTGCATAGCACAAAGCACTGCAGTTATAAAGGAATTTTATCTGGAAAATTACAGACTATTTTGTGAGAAATGGGGTACGCTGTATCTGCAGCTGAGTGAGTTTTTTTTTTTTTTGACATGCACAATTGTAGATGACTGTAGTTACAGATTCATGGACTGCATGTCTGCTTTGATAAAGAAGATATTCCCAGATTTTGGCCAGCCAGAAAATTGCCATGTGCTCGCACCATGTCAGCAGTAATAATTAATTCAGCTATTGCACCACATTATTTTGAAACAGCTTTAAAAGCACTTCACAATAGGCCTTCTTGAGGATTAGCAACTGATGGCAGCAATTAAAGAAGCAGTCAAAATATTCCCAGTTATAGTTCAGCGTTTTGACTGGAGCTGATCGAAGTCAAAGCACAGCAAATTAGACACTAGAAGCAAGTGCACAATACATTAAAGAAACATCTGAAAAGAAAATCCTATCGCTGTCAAAACAGTGTATTGCAATTACTGGCAAGAGCTGTACAATTTTCCGAGGTGTTCAATATGATGAAGTACAGTGAGTTTGCTGATATTGAATACAGAATTCTCATTTCTCACAGCAAGCCATGATGGCTTTGTTCCTATGATTGAGATGCTTCAATAAAAAAAAAAGTGCATTCTCGATTGTTTTTTGCCATTTCCACCCACAATGTAAACACAGAGTGAGCTTTCAGTGGACAAAAGAAAGAAATCAGCTAGGTGTTCGGTCAGTGAAGTAACCGCTATGTGTCTTACAGGAATGTCCTTCATTTTATTTCCGGATCAGTCAGCCTCTGCTGGCAAAGATGTGAACCTTTAGCAAGTAAACAGTATCAACAATGCAAAAATAGATCAACTGGAGAAAAATGGATTTTTGTGTGTGGCTTTTTTAATTGTATTGAGAAATATAATATGACTGCAACTTTAAAAAGATAGCCTTGAATCATTATTTTTCATTAAAAATCAACTTTTGGTGACTAAGTTTGGGGACGGGCGGTTAAATCAAAATTACTTTCATATCACTGTGGATTCCAGGTGGTTTTCTATTACACATTATGTGTGAATGAACATAACTACACTATCTCTAACTGTTTAGATCTCCAAATTTCCATTTTTGTATTCATATTTAAACCTGAAATTGGTGCAACCTAAATCAGTAGGTTATTTTGTTTTCTTGTTGTTTTGTTTGTTTTGGTGGTTGAGTTTTTAAGTAAATATGGAAACACTGGAATACACTGTCTGGCGCCTATCCCAAGGAACTGGTGGTGGGACCCTGGATGGGGTGCCAAATCATCACAGGGAACAATCTCACACACATTCACACACTATGGACAATTTGGAAATGTCAGTCAGCCTACAATGTATGTCTATGGACTAAGGGATGAAACTAGAGTACAAGGAGGAGCCCCCTGAAGCACGGGGAACACATGCAAACTCCACACACACAGGGCAGAGGCAGGATTCAAACCCTAAACCCTGAAGGTGCGAGGCAAATGTGCTAACCAGTAAGCTACTGTGCCCCCCTTAATGCCGACACTGTCAGCATAATCTGTGAATTCTGCTTTTAACCGTTTCTCAGCCTCAGCTAGAACATTCGAGTTAATAAATTGGTCCCAGGGGGACCGAGGGGGGTATACTCACAAAACCAAACATAGTTTGTTGTCTATTTACTATAAACTAAAACATTTCATTTAATTGAAATCCATTTGTGGTATTTAGACCACACTATAAGCATTAAGGATTTAATTTCAGGTCAAAAGGGAAAGTGATAGTCATTATATTATAGAAAATTCCTCATGGTGATTTTCACTGTCGTTAGTTATACGGTCTGTTTAACTGCTAGTTGAAGACTTCCACAAAGTGTGTCATTTGCTTCAGCTTTGCACTTGGGCAGCCTGAATTGATTTTCATGCACATTTGAATTGATTGCTCTTCTCTTACTCTTGCTGGAGAACCATTGATCTTATCTGCCTTCTGCAAAAGTATTCAGCCTTCCTCAATATATATTATCACACAATGACAACACCGAATCCAGAGCTTTTTACAGTTTTACCTACTTGACATTAATCATTTCAAATGTTTGCAAGCGAAAGATTATGCATTACTATTTAACATTTATGAGGATAGACTGCAGCATGGATTTATTCACAATGTATAGCAAAATAAAAATTTTCTCTGTAAATCTGTGATCCTCCACTCATACTCCATATGTATATATATGAGTCTCTCCACATGCTGTAAGTCATGCCATCAGCAGCTATTAAAGCTGATTAGTCTGGTCCTTTACTATCAGAGCCTTCCATAACAACTAACTGCTTGTAATTGTATTCTGATATTTTTCTCAGGAACTTTTCTAAGAACCCTTTACTAGAACATGGATGTCTAGACTTCAAAATTGTCTTTAATTTTCCACAGATTGCAGCTGTTTGTAATGCCTAGATTATATAAATAATTGTGATTATGATGCACAATATTTTTCTCAGGCAGAATTTTACTTCACAGAATCTTACTTGACCTGCAAAACCCGTGTGTTACAGGACTCACATTATATCAGTCAGAATCGGAAGCACTTGATCTCCGTACCTGGGTTTGCAGGTACTAAGGCATTTCTGATTATTTTGCAAAAGAATATATTTGCTAATAAAATGATTAGCATGTTGTCTGTGGTTAAATGCTACCTTGTGTAATCATATGCAGAATGTTTAGAATATATCAATCATTCTTGAAATTAATTAAAGCCTATTCATTTCCTGTAGGGGAAACTAGTGGAATTACTCACCAACCTCTGTGTCCGAGGGCTCTTAATTAACATTTCACTGCCATTTTCAAAATACTCGCTATACTATGAAAAGTAAAGAACAAGAAATGGATCCCCACCACATCCCTAACTTTTTATACTAATTGAGTTGTGCACATTCTTATGAGTTTGCAAGTGTGACACCATGTTGAAAATAAATATTCCTCAAATATCCAGTAGGGTTCTTAAGACAATGGTAATCGACCACTTATAGTGGTCTTAAGAGACCAATAAAGCAGCAGCTTTCTTACCGCCTCATCTGTACACTCTTCTCAGACAGATCAGCTTCCAAAGCATCAGCTTTCATTCTAAGACCATCATTAATGTCGTTGTGCTTATCATCTTTTTGATAGCTGCATTGCATTCTGGAACTTTTAGTCTGGAACAATGTTTGCTGTCTGCACTATTTCTATGTTGGATTTCTCATTAATATGACATTGATCAATGTGAGTTGTGAGGGGGAAAAAAGCTAGAGATCGATCGATAATTGGTTTTATCGATATTTTCCCAGACATATCTGGAGCCACCTTGTGGGCGTTTTGAGAATTGCGCGCAGGACCCGGCAATTGCAGCACTGAATCTGAGGAGAGCCGAGTCAACAACAGTGCGAACAGGTAAAGTATACTTGCCTTGCTTTAATTAATAAACTTTATTTAACATGACAGCCATTAATGCACAAATTAGACGTGTTACATAAAAGCGTTATATGTAGGCTAGTTTAAGCAGCTTGGCACTGAGAAACAGAGACAAACTCACGGAGTCATGTAATCTGTTTACCTCATCAAAGCTATTTTAAAGACACTTTGTAACAGTGCACTTTATCTTTTCATTTTTTGCACTCTTTCAGACCCATTTATTAATTGGTGTATAAATAAGAGTTGTTTTGTTTTGTGTGCAAGGAGGAAGTGAAATTGACAAAATTGTTATAAATAAAATGGTTTGTTAGGTTCAGTGGTGTTGTTATCATTGTGTCAAAAACAGAAATAAAACAGTAAATAAATATTGGATCTTGTAAAAAATCAATTTTGATCAATCGCTAAAAAAAGCTCTTGTTCTTTTGTTTTTAGAAGCTAACAGCAAAACCTGTTATCAGTTATGTTTGGGGTTGTTTTTTTCTCTCTTATTAAATGCCATTGTAACTGTGCTAGCTGTAGCTAGATGTCTTCCATTCTTTTAATGACACACAGCCATTAAATTCTCATAAATTTAACTTAAATACAGCACCAACAAACACATAAGCACCAACATCACTAACCACTGAACGACTATCTCAATATAATCACTTTTTCAATTTTATCTATGAACCATGCCAGCTAAATACTCATTTTGTCCTCCTGCTAGTTGTAACAAAAGTAGCAGTTGTAGCATTAGTGGTAGAATGGTGGAAGCATTTCATTGAAGGACCCAGACTATGCTGCATAGAGTGTTCTGTATAGAAACTATGGACTATTATAGGTTCCTCAGAGATTTGTTCTTTTTAAATGGTTTTCAAGAAAGTTTCACCATTATGGAAAATAAGGAAGCCAAAAAGCATCCTGAAGAATCATTTTATTTTTATTACTTCCTGTTGAATTCAATAAAGTACAATGGTAATATTAAAATGTTCCACTAACTTCAGGCCCTAAGGCTCACACTGCATGTACGGCCTGCTATGAATGATTTAATGGGTTTCATGCAGTACTTTTTTTTTTTTTTTTTTGCTTGATTGCTCTGTGTTTCATTTTAAAATTGCAAAATGAAAGAAACCACAGTTAATGTTTGTACTGAGAGAGGGGGGGGGTCACATTCTTTCACATTCTCTAGTTGCTGTTTTATTCATTTGAAAACTGAAGGTTAGCGAGTCCTGTGTTCATTTCTGAAAATATTCATACTAGTTCATACTCAAAAACATTAATAAATGTACCTAATTGCAGATTTTAAACCTTTACATTTAAATCTTTACATATCAGGATAGGATAAGAGTTGGAACCTACTATGAGTGAAAAGTAATATTTTGCTTTTTTTAAAAATCAGCTCCCTATCATTGACTCTGCCTATTAGCACTCTGATTGAGCGCATTAGAGCAGCCATGCTGATGAGTGTGGAGCATTTCAGAGGACAGAGAGCCTGAAGATGGAGTGTGTGAACCACATGATAAAAGCATGGCCCACAGAAATCTGTGCACAGATTGGCCAGGGGAATAAGATATCTATATGAATAGAGTTGGTTGGAACACATGAATTTCAAATACTTGCTCTTGAAGAATTATTTAAAGCAATGACCAGGGCAATTTCAGAGTGCATGTAATGAGGACTGACTGAAAAACATTGAGAAATCATTGAACAGTCTTTGAAGTGGTGAACATAAACCACTGTTAGTTGTGATAAATATGCTCTTTTTTTCCACCACATGCAAATAATTAGATTGTTACACTCATGTATTACAGGTATTAGTAGTTAGCAATGACATTTTTAACAATAGATATAACCATGGAGAGTGATTAGTTGAGAAAGTCAAAAAAAAAAAATACATGCAATGAACATACAAGTTCATAATTTTTAAAATTATTTAAATGATTTTTTTTTTTTTTTTTTTTTTTTTGTAGAGATATGCCTGTGCACAGCATATAGTCTGCATGGGCTATATGAAGAAATCAGAAGTACATGCATGCCACTGTTACTTTGTTTCTCAAGCCAATACTGAGCAAAAGAAGAAAATGCATCTACCTTGTCCAATGCCCAAACTTTTATGGGCTAGTTTCAAATCTTTTTGTAAAGTTTTTGAGTTGTAGTTGGGGTAGGGAATTTTGCTGAAACCTGGAACCCCTGCCTTTGAGCAACAGTATACACTGTAAAGTTTTAGGCCCTTTAGTTCCAGTGAAGGGAAATCTTAAAGCTACAGTATACAAAGACAATCTAGATTATAGTGTGCTTTCACCTTTGTGACAACAGTTTGGGGAAGGCCCAATTATGGGTGTGATGTTCAGGTGTCCACATACTTTTGGCCATACAGTGTTTATTCTAATAAACATTATCTTTGAAAGCATCTTGTCAAACATGCTTGAGCCCACATTAGATGAAAGTAAAACCCTCCCGCACAGCTTTGTTGAATAGTCCACCTACTATTCATATCTGTATTTGTATTTGTTTAGTATACATTATCTGTTCAATCTGAATAAGATATTTGTATTCGGTTACTTCCTTAAATTATACAGGCAAGTACTAAAGGTTTTCAAATGACGTTTCAAGTTAAAAGTTACCTTTCTGTAATATATCCGGACGTAGAGGACAAGTGTGATAAATGCCATGGCTCTCCCTGTCATCTTGGCCATATGTTTTTCTTCTGCCCTGAACTGCATGGTTTTTGGTCTGGTTTTTTTTACCATCATGTCCACTATTCTCAGGGTAGATTTAAAACCTTGCCCATTGATTGCTGTATTTGGGATTCCTGATGCCTCAGTTCCATTGAGCTCGATACAAAAGGATGTTATCACTTTCACATCCCTTATAGCAAGACGTTCCCTACTGTTGCATTGGAAGTCTGCTAAATATTCATCTATCTCCCAGTGGCTAAAGGCCGTGGTGTTTTCGGTGTTTGTACTTTTTAATTTTGTTTTCCTTTGTTAGTATAAAAAGAAAAAAACTGTGAATAATTGTTGCTGGGTGTTAGTCGGTTTGTTTTTCTTCTCAATAAAATATTTTTTGGGGAAAAAAAAGAAATGTTCAATAGAAATGTTCAGCAGAAATGTTCAACAGAAATGTTCAGTAGAAATGTTCAGTAGAAATGTTCAGTAGAAATATTCAGTAGAAATGTTCAGTAGAAATGTTCAGTAAAAATGAAACTGGAGATTGTTTGTTTGAACTGAAATAAAAATAAAAAATAAAAAAATAAAATAATAAAAAAAAACATCCATTATAAGATGTTTCAGACAATAGTATTTTTCCAATGATTAGTGGTATCATTCATATAGCATTATCTTTCTTTTACAGCAGGATAGATTCCATATTATGCCACTGTGGCTAACTTGATATATGGGGCTTAAACCAGACATTTGGCACTGTTCAGGGCAAGATTGTTTTCAGAGCCTCATTAGCATGCAGCATGGTGCAGTCAGTAGTGCTCTGCTATTAGGTCTGACATCTTGGGTATTTGTCTTGCGGTTTCCTTTTTTCTGTAAGTGTCTGTTTTAGTCATCCGTGCTATACTACAAATCAATTCTTGCTGTATTTACAGAAGCACACTACTTCACTACGTATAGGTATGTTGAAGAAAGTCATCTACTTTGCATCAGAGAGCAGGCAGCATATGTTTTTGTAGAAAACATCTAATCATTTGTTATTGGAAAGGCATATTATTTCCGTTATACAGTCTTGAATGGTGGGAGAATATTTTTATTCAGTCATTATTAAATCGTATTTCAACTGAAGAGATTGCATATTTGTTCTTGATTTGGAATAAATTCTAATCAGCTCATGGGGACTTGATAAAAGAATTATTACACCTTCTGATTTCATAACCTTGTACACTATTAGAAAAAAGCCTTTCTTCAGTGATTCATTTGAAAGTCAAGGAGGCTTAGCTTTGTAAAATGGTTCTATTTGGAGCCCTGTCTGACAGGGAAACCCTCAGTTCTATAAATCTGTATTCTCCCGAAGACGTAACCAAAGAACCATTAGGTTTACATAAATTATAGGATGTATACATTTCACATAAGCTACAGTAGTTTCTCTGATATAGTGCTGATCCAATACCACTTTCAGAGATGAAAACAAAAAAACTGGTCTCAGATCAGCAGTCAGAGGCTAACCTTGATACTCTATCAGATCAGTGACAGCTTTTTATGCTGATATGAGGAAAATTGGGCCAAATGAAATATGAACATTGTGTCATTGCAGGTTATAGGAGGTGAACCATTTCCTCTTAGCCAGCAGCTTTGGGATCTGCTATTAGATCGATTTTCACAGCTTCATTATTTACAGTGTACAATTTTCACTTCTCTCTTTGTTGCTGGTGAGACCACTCATCCCTGACCTGCCAGATGAGATATATGTCACACACAAATAACACCAGAGAAGTCATCCTGTTACCATCCAAGTCCCTGAAGGCCACAGGCTGCATGACAGGATTGCCTCTGCTGCAAGGCAGGCCAGAGGCATGTGTGACCTCAAATCAACTTGACAGTGACAATAAGGTCATATGTAACAAGTGTAGGAGTTACTAATACCTTTTTCAGACAGTATGATTAGAGTTACTCTGTTGTCATTCAAAAGGAGAATTACAAGCGGATTAATATTCACTATGTAATGCTCTAGACCAGGGGTATTCAGCTAAACTTCACGAAAGTCCATCCACATAAAATTCCTTGCTTAAAACTGGATAAGAAACCTATAACATATAGCTTATAATTTATAGCTCATAGCTATTTGAAGGAGTAGTGTTTTGTTTTGTAGTGGCATCACAACAGATGAGATATCTGTTTTGAAGTGAAGAATAAACACATACATCTCTGTCCAGTTGTCTTATTTCCATTTGGTTTTTGATATAGCTGTGTCTCATTTAACTAATCAGACCATCCATCCATTTTCCATACCACTTATCCTACACAGGGTCATGGGGAGCCTGGTGCATGTCCCAGGGAAATCAGGGCACAAGGCAAGGGACACCCTAGCCAACCCATAGCAAGGCAAATCGCACACACATTCACACACCGCAGACAATTTGGAAATGCCAATCATCCTACAATACATGTCTTTGGACTGGGGGAGGAAACCCCCAAAGCACGGAGAGAACATGGACTCTCTGCACATGCACAAACATTGTAGGCAGGATTCGAACCCCCAACTCTGGAGGTGTGAGGCAAATGTGCTTAGCCCCTAATCGGACCAGAGATGGTAAATAAAAAATCTATGAAAGCCTGTGAAAACTCTTTCCTTTCTTGATTCCTTCAGGTAAATCATTTACATAAATGCATGTGATTGGCCACAACAGAGGAGTGTAACAGAATCTACCCCTGTAACAGAAGCTGTGATGGTTTATGGTTAAAAAACTAGAGTTCCTAAACTCTGGCCAGTTGTTTTTTAATAGTTGATTACAATGCTGTTGAGAGACACAGTCTCTTCTGGCATGTGTAACCAGTACACCAGCCATGTTCCTGTGGGTTGTTCAGCAGGTCTACGTAGCCATCTCCCAGCACAGCTACAGGAAAGAGGCATCTGGTTTCACTGTCTGAATCCAGACTCTTAATAACCAATTCATCCCTTTACACTTGTACACCTGCCAGGTCTGGCTTGAGTCCCGGATTACACCTTTTGTATGCGGTCATTTTAATGGAGCTATTTGCATGACTTTGGGGATGCACACATTCCTAACCCAACAATTGTGGTATCAATGATAGTCAAGAGTCCTCTAATGGCACTGGATTTCATGGGATTTCAGGATCTCATTTACAGCTTGTATGTAACCTTATATAACCTATTACCTTCTCTCATAAACACAATACTGTAATTACCATTTCATTTATGTTGCCACTGATTTATAGCAGGTTAAACAAAATGTGCTGCAAATTGATCTGGTCGCCCTATTTAGCTAGCTAGCACATAGCAATTAAGTCTATCTTATGGAAAACGCAAATGCGTAGTGACAGTGGAAACAAGACAGAACCATCATTGTTATTAACGATTTCCTCAGACGTGTTGGTAAATTAACAAAGAAAGACTTCATAGGATTATAATTACACTGTAATTTACTTAGCATCAAACACACACCAAACATTTGTGCATGCTTCCATCTTTGGAAATGTCAAATCATGAGGGCTATACTGTCAAGAAATTTTAACTTCTAAAGCCAAGAATAGCAAATGAGTGGGTCGTATGGATCTTCTCATAAACAGTAAACACCACCCAATTTAAAGGCAGCATATCCTATAGTTAGGTAGACCTATAGGATTTTAGCTCGCACCCATATGCCAATACAAGCGCTGCAACACAAGACTGTTTACCTACTGAGGAGCAGAGTTGGTGAAGTTTTACATCAGTAATTTCTGGACTTTAAAGTTTTGTGTCTAAAAGTTGACAATGGATTTACAAGAAAAAGACAGTGAGAGAGAGAGAGAGAAAGAGAGAGAGAGAGAGAGAGAGAGAGAGAGAGAGAGAGAGAGAGAGAAATCAGTAGTTTAGACTTAATGCCACATGACAGGTCAGTTTGAACATCAATTTGGACAATATTTTGGACAGTGTTTTCCACATTAAAGAAATTCACTGACAGACCATGGCCTTGATAAGAAATCCATCACCTGTCACAGGCAATCTGCTCTCTCTCACTGATCTCTGTAATGTCTGAGTTATCTTCTAACTCCAGACAACCTGCCTAACATACAAGATGAGAGAATGACAGACTCAGGGTTTAGGAAGGGTTTCAATATATGTAGTCTTAATGCCTTCCAAACAAACGAGGCATAATAATACTGCTTTATTGTTTCTTTATTTTATGCCAGACTCCTCTCTTTTCTGTCTTATCCTTTCAGCCTGAATCCTGTCCCCTAAGGCTTTAAAAAAAAAAAAAAAAAAAGAGAGAGAGAGAGAGAGAAATCATATCAAATCAAGATTTTCACATATTTGGCTATAAAGCTCTTCTGACACTTTTGCATCTCTCACACAGATGGGAGAAAAGCTCTTGTATGAAAATTTCACATGTGAAATGTAAGTGGGCCAAAAATATATCATACACCAGCAAGACTGGAACCAGTCTCTTGAGAGAGCTTGCTTCAAATGGAAGACCGGAGGCATGACTTAAACTATGATTAATGAATACAGAGGCATAGTGAAATATAGAGTCAGTCATGTGTTTACCATCTGTGTGTGTGGTGCCTAATCAAATTCCACAGCGGGGTCGTCATGGATTCACTGTGGAATCTGATCAATTTCTGCTGCTCCAGGGGGAAATAATAAACTTAGATAGCCTAACCTTTGTTCGAGAGGATTGAGCAATAGGGCATTGGTCCACTAAGCGACCTACTTTCATTAAATAAATAAATAAATAAATAAATAAATAGATAATAATAATAATAATAATAATAATAATAATAATAATAATAATAATAATAATAATAATAATAATGCACTGACTATGATTGCACTCAATATTAAATTGATTAAATCAACTATGCATCAAGGGAAAGTAATCAATATTAGACCACCGGTTACCAGATGTTATTAGTGTGTTGGATTATTCTCAGCTGAGCAGAGACATTTAAAGTGTTTAAAATCCATAGCAACACTGCTGTGCCTGGATATGTTTGTTTGGCAGGTTGTCCAGAATTCATCAATAATGCTGAGGTGTTTAAAAATCCCAGCAATGTTACTCCTACTCCAAAAGATACATGTATACCAGCAACACAAACATCATCAGACCACTACTGCATCACTGTCACTTCTGTGCTCAGAAGCATATCCAAATAATAAGGATTTTAATTTAGGACAGCTGAAGCAAACTAAATCTGTGTTCATCTGTACCCCAGCAATATGTCAGAATGGAGTCTTGGACAAACGTTCTAAGGAAATTTCAGGTAAACAGAAAAGTGTTCACCCTATGGTCAGGAAATTACAAGTTCAAATCCTGGCTCAGAGGCAAGATGGCAGGATTGGCCATGCTGTCTGGGTGGGAGAGATGGCATACGCTCTTCTCTGTCAATCATAGTGACACTAGCCAATCGTGAATGCCTGTGAGTTCATGTATACAGAATAAGGCAGATAACTTTTCATCTAAGGGTGTTATGCTGCCCTGTGATGCAGAATAAACAGTTCAATAATATGCAGTTGGCTGGCTTCACATGTCTCAGAGAAAGCACGTGTAAGCCAAGCCTTGTGTTTGGGGATGTAGTTGAACCACAGGCGTTTGCATGTTCTCCCCATGCTTAAGGGCTATCCTCTAGGTACTCGAGTTTCCTCCCTCAGTCCAAAGACATGCATTGGTTGATTGGCATTTCCAAATTGTCCATAGTGTATGAATGGGTGTGTGAACGTGTGTGTGATTGTTCCCTGCGATGAGCTGGTACACCGTCCAGGGTGTCCCGTCCCCTGGGATAGACTCCAGGCCCCCTGCAAGGGTGAACATTATGGAAAATGGAAATGGATAGAACCACAGGCTATGGCAGCAGAAAGCAGAGGGTAAATTCACACATGCACATTACAGGTAAGTTTTGCTTTCAGATATTGTAACCATCCCTGCCACCATCCCAACCAACATGTTTGCTTAAAGTCCTGAATCCACCAGAACCCTGATCAATAGGTGGATACTGAAGATGATTTTATTCAACCAGTATCCCTTAATCAGGTCTATGTTGATGATTTAGCGGTAGCTGTAATAGTAGTTGGTTTGATGGTAATAGTAGTAGGAGAATTTTTAAAAACATGATCACAGTCATTGGACACCGAGAAGGCTGCAAGCCCCAGTTAACTTCATTGAATAATTTTCTATCCATCAAGAATATTTAAAAGCATCTATCATAATAAGGTGGATGATAATGTTTTATTGTATTTCATGTGTTCTACATTACAGATCACAGAAAGAGCTTCCTTAGAACACAAAACAGCCTCTACGGCACTGGCATCAGCCTTCATATCTTTTTACTAAGAATGCCCAAGAGGGAGCGACAGACTGAATAGATCTTAATGGTTTTGCTTTGACACGGTTGTATCCAAGCCCTCGCATCCTCCATTATGCTTATGCAACCTTTAGCCTAAAATGAAGACTAATTCGATCTCTTTGGTCGGCTCTAGACAGCTTGGTTTACACTGGCTGTCCTTTCGTGTGCTCCACTCCTAACAAAGCTTCAGAGTCTTCCTGAGCATCAGTTGCAGCCTTTTCAAAACCCACTCCTTTGCCTTCCTTATATGATATTAGTGTTCTGCCTTTGGATTAAAAGCATCGAGGTCACTGTGCCTCGAATCGGTTTGTTCTTTCTTCCTCTTTGTATGAATGAGAAATAAACTTGAGAAATTATGAATTAATGCTAAATGATGTAAATGTGCCAGTGAGATTTAAAATTCGTGCTATTCTACAAGATTCCTTTGTGGACTAATTCTCATCAGTGCCTCGTTTCTCTGATGAATGAATGGATGTAGAAAAAAAAATCATATTAAAATCTCTCTTTCTGTCTCCTTCTAACTCTTGTATTCTTACTCAAAAATAAACCATGCAAAGTTGTTCTCAGTGCTAAGGAGTTATGTAATTGCATCCTGTAATCAGGAAGCTCATTAGTTTCAGCTCATGCAGACTCTCTCATTGTGACAAACACAACAATCATATTACACATTGGATGTTTGTGGGTCAAACCATTAGCTAAGTAATCTATGCATAATAATTGCAAATTACACAAATAAAAAGTATCTCTATGATGAATATCAATACTACAGGGTTTTCGGCTTTGATAATACTATTTTGACATAATGCCCAGGCAGAATGTAAGCTAGTGTAATCTATTATCTAAATGTTTATAATTACATTAATAGATAAATACCCTCAACAGCTAATTGGATCAGCAGTGTTCCAAGAGTGCTGATATTTAGTATAACTGCACTTCCTAGTTCCAAACGGTTACTACACTTAGTGGCATAATCAGCTAACCTGGCAAACGATATTTTTCATGAATATAACTTCTGACTTAAACTATAAAAGCTCATCAGATGAAAGTAAAAAGGAAGAAGGGAAGTCAATTTCACCAGAAGCACCTTTAATGGGAAAATACAAATCAATGTGATCTAGCTAGCCAGCAGCCGACCGGCTATAACGTGAGTGTAGCTTCTTCGGGATCTATTTCCACTAGCAGAACAAAAGCAAACAAAGCATTTGTCCATATTGTGTCCAAAATATCAGTTCCTCATGTTTCTAGAACTGTTATATAAAAGTAATATTACACTCGCAATTGTGTGATGATACTGAATATCGGCATGGCTTTGATTACCTACAGAACTCAGCCTGCAGCTTCATGATTACACCAAACCACAGCCATGCAGATATTCAGTATAACCACACTCTTGCTTGTGTGATATTTCTTAATTGTTAATGTACCCTTGTAGGCAAGTCATCTATAGAGCCTCTGAGCTGACATGGTGACTTATTTAATAAGGCAAGGCCATGAATGAATATATTGAGGCCATGAGTTAATCAATTGAGGCCACTAGTTATTATTCAAAGGCCACAAATTAAGTAGTCTTGTAGTCACTAATTTTATGATGCGGGCACGAGATACCAAAGTTGGGCCTAGGAATTGTGTAACAGTATTATATGTTGTGGGAACATCAAACTTAATATCAGGGGTGGAAAATATGAGTAACTCTTCTTTATTACTGTATTTAAGTATTATTTTTAAATATTCATACTTTAGTCAACTACATTTACAAGAGAAAACAAACTTTTTACTCCTTACATTCAAAATACTTGTTTAATATCGGAAATGAGATGAGATTTTTCTTCGATATTTCTCGTGCCCAGCTGCTGTGCAAGTCAGTTGGGTTTTCACTTTTTGTTTTTAAACTTTAAGCATTATTAAACATGTATTAAACATTAGCAGGTTTGTCTAAGTTAGTATAATGAATGAGCAAACAAGAAAACACATAATTCATGTCTGGATTGCTAATTTTTCATCAGTCAAAATGATTATTTTTCACTCTTGAATACTTGAGTGTATTTAAGTGTAAAGACATTTACTTTCCCTCATGTAGATTTTTGGGTTTATATTTCTAATTTGAATTGAGCAAAAGATTTTGGCACTTTAGCCGTGCTTTACCTTAAGTACAGTTTCTTTGTACTGTACATTTTCCACCCTTGCTTAATATGTGGCTTGTTTGCTTAGAGCAGGTGGTGGAGAAAAAACGTCTAATTGCTTACTTTTGTGTTTGCTTATTTGCCTGAAGCTTTTATGTAAACTGACTTACAACTGAGATAGCATACAACTGAGCAGTTGAGGGTTAAGAAATTTGCTAAAGGACCTAACCATGGCTTGGCTGTGCTGAGTGTTGAACAACCCTCCGATGAGTAGCCCAATGGTAAAGACTGAAGTAATGTGTAATATTATCAATCAGGTCCATAATTAGGTTCCTGTGGCCACAGTGTAATTCAGCTGATTTCTCTGTTTCTCAAACATTTTAAAATACAATTCATTATCACGAGTTTGGTATTGGCCAGAAAATAGATTCAAGAAATTTAACTTGGTCATAAGAGCATTAACTCATAGCCTTAATATATTCATTCATGGCCACACCACACTACACTATGTGTTCTAGAAATAAAAGATGAAGAAGGCAGCAAAAGGTTTTAGACAAACATATATTTCTAAGGTGACATTTGAAATAAATGCATGTGTTATCCAAAATATGATGATGAACGCTATGGTTAATAAGAATACAAGGTACATAACAAGATATTCAAATCTTGCAGTTCTTACAGTCAGTTTGTGTAACAGTGGAAGGACACCTGCTGGTTATCTGTGGCACTACAATAAAAACCCACACAACCATGATATGTATTTTGATTGAAAGGGGACCTATTTTGCAAAATTCACTTTTACATGCTGTTCGAACATAAATGTGTGTCGGCAGTGTGCGTACACAACCAAGCTATAATGGTAAAAATCCACCCAGTCCTTTCTTTATATTCCCTATAAATCATAAACAGTGTCCCAAAATGAGTCGTTGGTATTTTCTCTCTAATGTGAAGTCACATTGGAGCAGGCCCCGCCCATGACTGGTCGGACTCTGCCCTATTAGCATAAATCCTCCGCTGAGTGAGCTGTACACAGTCGGCCATGTTCTCCCCGCTGGAGCAGCTATAAGAAGAATGTCTCAACTTCGTAAGCTTTATAAGTGTCCCATTGTTGGCTGGAAGAATGAACATAAGAGTCTCATGTACTCCCGGTATCAGAGCCACTGAAGACGCAGTGGAGTAGTTTCATTTTTGAACAAAATGTGCCCCAAAATATAGCTAAATTTGTATATGTTTGTGCAAATCATTTTACACCAGACTGCTTTGTGAAAGAGGGTCAGTACAATTTGCTGAAAAATTTATTCTCAAGCATGATTCAGTACCAACTGTTCGTGATCCAGCTTCATATCCAGAAGACTTATGTATCGCACTTTATATTTTGTGAATGTTTGCAAATCACCTTTTCGAATGTGCTTATTTTTTCAGGAGGGTTATATATTCATGTTTATCTATCAGTAGCACAGCATTCTCTCTCTCATTCACACACACGCACAGTCCATATTATTCAACATAAATATCTGTTGCTATAGCAGTCTGGAATTAGGCAAAATGAAGAGAGGATTTAGCAGGAAAGTAAATGAAAGATGAGTGTCTGTCTGTCTGTATGTCTGTCTATATTCAAAAATAAACAAGACCGTTACCATGTGATGCTTAATTCATATGGAAATTAGACGCCTTCATGCAAATAACTGTCATACAGGGTTGCCAGGTTTCCATTAATTAACGTCATTAATACACAGTCGCGGTTGAAAAATGGATTCACTATAAAGTACGGAAAAATTTAACTTTTCCAAATTTGTTAAATCCATTAGTAAGTACCAATAATATCCCAAATTATCAGGGAAAGGAAACTTTTCTAACATAATTTAATTAAAAGTGTGTCTTAAGAGTTCGGGAAATCTGGCAACGCAGTTTGGGGTTTGGGTATGGGGTTGCCAAATCCCGCTAAATCCAAAATAGAACAAATGAGAGCTACATGGCATGACTGGACTTGAGCTTGGAAATCACTTTGTGGAACTTGGCCTGTGTCTGCCTGTGTGTGTGTGTGTGTGTGTGTGTGTGTGTGTGTGTGTGTGTGTGTGTGTGTGTGTGTGTGTGTGTGTGTGTGTGGCAGATGGCCACGCGGTGATGTCAGAAGTTGTCAGATGGTGAGGGTTTCTCTGGACGCGGATTTAAATGTGAACGCGTGTGAAAGCTGTTGTCTGGCCCGTTTTTATCTTTATAGCCGGTTGTTCATACAACCACCGACACCTTTTCATAATCCTCTACACTTTCTTGGAAAAACAAAGTTTATAACTCGTGTTATAACTCCTAACTCGGACTTCGCTTGAGGGTAAGTGCTCAATTTCCTTTATACAAGGTCATTTTAGTTCAAACTACTCACAAGTGAGACACTGAAGTTCTCCAAGATTCCATCAAATGAGTAGAAACCAGTGGAAATAGTTGTAGGATTAAAATCTAAAAAGGCACAACCTAACAAAAGGTTTGGTGTAAAGTATACTGGAATATTTGACTGGGATCCTTACCAGTTTTTATTTTTATTATGATGATGATGATGATGATGATGATGATTATTATTATTATTATTATTATTATTATTATTATTATTAGTAGTAGTAGTAGTAGTAGTAGTAGTAGTATAATGTGTGATACAAGTATTTCAGTATGATAATATAAATATAAGTATGATAAAATAAATTATCATGCTGAAAACATACACTTCTGAAATATCGTGATATCTTTTCATATTTAAAAAAATTTTTTCTTTCTTTTTTTTTTTACATACCTTTAATTACAATCTAAAGCAGCCGATTTGATGCTAACGTACTTAATCTATAAAATTGTAGTGTTCATGTTTTTTTAAGTTACTATTTTTTAATTCTCCTTTTCGGTGTTAAATATTTTGTAAATAAAATTATATTTTTTAACTCTAAAAATGAAAATAAATCTATTATTGTAGACATTATATGTGGAGGTTGGCTGTTTTGCTCGTTCTGTTATAGTGGTTAAAATGCTGATTGTCACTTAAATGAAAATGGAAGATACTGGGTGTTCTTTCCACCTCCATGCACCCATGAAAAACTGCACTTATGCCAAGTAAAGCGGCTTTTGCAGTATGGGAATGTTTACAGCTGCTCTGTGTGTGTGTGTGTGTGTGTGTGTACTTGTGTGCATGCAACAGGTTCAGTACAGCCTACTTTAGTTTTTCCTAACACCCTGGCTAAGTCCATTTGCTGAGCCCTTGCAGAAATGCTTGGAAAGCCTATTAGTGTGGAGCTGTAGTGTAGTTTATACTAGTAGTTGTCAAGTTTAAAACTCATCTGTTAAATGAAACTTTCACGATTGCAAGCTGTTTGAAAGTGTTGCAAGAAAGAAGCCCTTATTGAGAGCATCTCAGAAAACGCAGAGCCTGAACTTACGAGATACGAGACAGCAGCTTCAGTTCATGACGACCATCAGAATGGGGGGAAAAAATGTGATCTCAGTGATTTGTACTGTGGCATCATTTGTCGGTGCAAGACAGGCTGGTTTGAGTATTTCTATAACTGCTAATCTCCTGGGATTCTCTAGAGTTTGCTCAGAATAGTGTATATATAATCTTATATAGCTTGTTGATGAGAGAGGTCAAGACTGGTTTGAGGCTACAGTAACTCAGATAACCACTCTGTACAACTGTGGTGAACAGAAAAGCATCTCAGAATGCACAACATGTTGATGCGGATCAGCTACAACAGCAGAAGACCACGTCCGTCGGGTTCCACTTCTCTCAGCCAAGAACAAAAAACTGAGGCTGTAGTGGGCACATGCTCACCTAAACTGGACAGTTGAAGACTGGAAAAACATAGCTTGGTCCAGTGAATCTTGATTTCTGCTGAGACGCACAGATGGTAGGGCCAACCGCATGAATTCATGAACCTAACCTGTGTTGTGTGAACAGTCCAGACTGGTGGAGGTGGTGTAATGGTGTGGGGAATGGTTTCTTGGTACACTTTGGGCCTGTTAATACCAATCAATCATCAATTGAATGCCACAGCCTATTTCAGTATTGTTGCTGAACATGTACATCCCTTCATGGCCACAATTTACCCGTCATCTAATGGCTACTTCCAGCATGATAATGCACCGTGTCACAAAGCAAAGGTCATCTCAAACTGGTTTCATGAATATGACAATGAGTTCAACATTCTTCAGTGGCCTTCCCAGTCACTGGATCTGAATCCAGTAGAATCTGTAGGAATTGCATGATGTTATCACATCAACATGAACCAGAATCTCAAAGTTATGTTTCCATAATCTTGTGGAATCTATGCCATGAATAATTGAGGCTGTTTTGAAAGCAATGGGAGGTCCTACCCAGTATTAGAAGGGTAGGGTAGTACGATAAAGTATTCAATGTGTGTATGTCATAGGCCTTAAAGTATCAGTATTTGTTATGCATTCCTCTGGATGCATCAAAACTGGGTAGTTGTTTTCTTCTTGAAAAGAGGAAAAGATTAAGGACTAAAGATTTCTAAATTGTACGCAGTATAGAATTACTGATATATCAAAGATATGATTTTGCAGCAATGGACTTGGTGTTAATGAGTTCACTCTTAGCATTGAAAGTTGTTGGTATGGCAAGAGGAGGAAGAACTGAGGAGAAAGACTGTTGAGCTGCGGTTTCTTGCCAGTGGAGTTGTCTGTGTGTGTCTGGAGGCTTGGGTAGGAGTGAGGCATCAGCATGCACACACACACACACACACACACACTCACTCTCTCTCTCTCTCTCTCTCTCTCTCTCTCTCTCTCTCTCTCTCTCTCTCTCTCTCTCTCTCTCTCTGCTGGCCTATTCTACTTTTGTACAGTTTCATCCCCAAACAGAGCATTTTAAAAGATGTTACCATGGCAGGGAATGCCTTGACAACTGTGGGAAAGTGTTAGATTCACTGTGGGATTATATAATGATGTACGTGTTTAGAGATATTACAAATAAAATGTTATTACAGTTTCCCCATGTTAAATGATGCATGGTTTGGGTTAAAATGTGTTTTTTCTTCCTGGAATGAAGACTACTATCAACAGGATATACTGTAGTGTGAAGATGGAAAAATATGCAAATCATAAAATTGTCTACAGTTGAGTGCAAATGTTTGCACCCCCTTGGTTTATGAGTGAAAAAATGAAAAGCTCTCCCTCTATTTTAATATTTTAACGTTTATCTTCAATATAGGATTCCTTAATATTACAGCAATTTAGTTTGAGACAGCAGTTATTTTATTAGCAAGCTCAAAAGTTTGTACACCCTTTGACTTTCTATAGTTATGTTATCTGCATGAGATTTGTTGGGGTATCTAATGCCTAAAGTCTTATTTAAGTTATGAAGTTAAGGTCGAACACGCCTACTCTCATGTAATTTACTGTGAGACGTCAAAGGGTTTTAGGGTCTGTAAAGCAACCATCAAAAGACAAAAAAAAAAAAAAAAACAGATTTTTGATGAATGTATATGTTTGCACGGAACAAAAAGGAGTGGCTCTTAATTTCATTGTACATATGTATAGTGACAATAAAAGGCATTCATTCATTCATTCATTCATTCATTCATTTTTTTTAAGCTAGAGGAGGGTACTAAAATATACCATTACCAAAGGTTAAAACTATATTTAGTAATTTTTTTTAATGGAAGAAAGAGGCACAAAGAGAATTGAAAAATACCTGAATAAATGCCAAAAACAAACAGTAGGAGGCCTAAAAAAAAAATCCCTAGTGTCAAATGGAAGTCTGCATTTATATCACATTCAGATATAGCATTTTGATTGTTTCTCTATTCAAATCTTAAAATAATATTGAATGAAGCATCTGTAAAAAAAAAATAATAATAATAAAAATAAAATAAATAATAATAAAATAGAAGGAAAAGAATGTGGCTTAACAGTCATGTACAGCTGCCTCCACAAATAAATCTTTATTAAATTACTAAATATAGCACTCGGATGTAGTAGTAGCTGGGAGGCATGGGCAGGTTAATTACTCAGGATGTTATTTTTAACAAGCTATTTTCATCTCACTACCAAAATAGAATTCCCGTCAATAATGTATTTCGAAAAGCAATAAGGCGAGCTGGGGCATCTGACTCAACCCTTTCTTGGATATACAGTGCATCAGATCCTGTGTACAGAATGGAGAGTGCTGAGGGGGTTATGAATAATTATAATGCACTTGGGTGCTTAGGTTATATACTTTTGTTACTATAATTAATTAATTAATACTTGGACTCTTACTCAGTTACATTTCCACAAATAACTACATGGTTTTTAATCTCTATTTTCATGATCATGATTAAAGGACTTATTCCTTTGCCCAGTTGCCCAGTTAGTCATATTTCTGTGTAAATTAACTATTTATTTACTATGATTTAAACATCCCATCAAATTTTCTAGTCCTTCTTCCTCTTCATAAATTAATGGACCTTTTCTTATTAAGAAATCATACAAATTGATTGGAGTAAAGCCAATATTGTTAGACTTCATTGGGTGCACATCATAGTGGCCTTCAGAATTATTGGCACCCTTCATTCAACAATGAGTATAATGATAAAAATAAACTTTGCATACATTAATTCACAATTTCCATTCAGTATGATAAAATATATATTTTTGACAGAAAACAGGAAAATCATCAATATAACCACTTTTAATAATAGTATTTTCTCGAATAAATATACTGTATGTGCCAAAATATTGACACAAATGTACAAAGCAAAAAATTAGATTTATTAATTAGATTTATTTTATTATTTCCATTAGCATGGGGGGAAACAAACTTTCATCGCAAATGAGTCAGATGGAGGATTTCACTCCTTAAAAAAACATTTTGGGGTTGTAAAAATAGCTAATACTTAAATACTGTTCAACATTAAGTGTTATTAAACTTACTATTAACATGTAAGTTTGAGCCCGAAAATGTTTTTAAATAATAGTAATTTTTGCTCATTTTCATGAAGAGTGCCAGAAATTCTGGAAGGCATTATATAAGATAAGATAAAGTAATAACGTTGAACCTAGCATTGACCTTTTTGTAATGTTTAATACTGTATGTATTCAGTTCAGTGAATTTACAAATATTAGATCCATCCGTACATTTTCCTGGAAATGAGCCTAAAATGCATGTCTTTGAACTAGGGGAGGAGACCGGAGTACCCGGAGGAAACCCCCTAAAGCACAAGGAGAACATGGAAACTCTGTGCACACAGGGTGGAGGTGGGATTCGAACCCCCAACCCAGAGGGGCGAGGCAAACATGCTAACCCCTAAGCCGCCGTGCCCCCCAAATATTTGATCATGTTGAAAAAAAAAAATACATGTCCTGACTTTCAGTTCAAATTATTTCCTTTTCACTAATAATTCCTTGAATTTTTCAGTGAAGTTCCACTTTTAACCAAGTAAAACTGTAACACGATACCCTTACTTTCAGTCAAATATAATTTAGCTGTTCTTTTCCATCATCCTGTTCTTGATAGCCTGTTAATGAACATTCTGACCTGTTGATGCACCGGAGTAATGCAATGTTAACGGTCAAGTGTAATCATATTTACAAATAACAAAAGATTTTCTCTAAAAATAATGCTTTAATGATTTTAGAGAGGACACACTGTAAATAACTGGAGCTGTTTCTCGGCTTCCCCGAAGCTAGTAGAAGTAAAGCAGATAGCCATATGTGCAGAACAATGAGACATTCAAGCAGAGCTCACTTCCTAAACATGCATCCTGTGTTTGGGTGAAGAACGCTAGTGGAAGGCAGTACAGACAGAAAGACATGGCGGCAGAAGGAGGGGCAGGAATCCTGCTTCCCTCAGGCTTGCCAGACGGGAAACTTGAGAGAGGGGAGAAAGGTTACAGGTGTTTCCAGAGCTCATAACTATTGTAGTAGATTTTTTGTTCAGAGTTAAGTGGAACACAACAAATAATTAAATGAATTCTAATGAAGTCTCATGAATGGTTGGAATTTGTCTCTCTTTCCAGGTTTTTTTTTTTTTTTAAAGGGTTTTTTTTTTATATAAGGGTATGAACATGGAGATGCTCAGGAAATCCATTCATGGAAAGCTTAGCATGGTTTGAAAAACTATGTTGAAGCAGGAAATGTTTATTCACGTAATCACTCTTTACTGGCTCATGACTGAAATATTTGCCTCACTCTTTCCTAATAAAACACTTCCTAATAAAACACTTGACAATAACAGTTTATCATATCTGAATGATGACTTTCTCCTTTTTGTTTTTAGGTGCTTTGGATCTCCAGATTTGCATTTGGACTAAGGATTGTACAACGATATGTAAAGAACAATATACTCATTCCCTGTAGAGATGTACAAGGATGACATGTACACATTTCCCGTGAGAGGCTAATTTTTCATTTTGAGTCAGACTGTGAGCGCTTGAGCCAGAATGGCTGACCCCTCTATGTTGGTGACAGAGGGAGTGATGCCCACACTGGCGTCAACAGACAGCTGTGTTCTGGAGGTCAGGAAGAAGTACGAGGTCATTCCTTCAGTAGCATGCACCATGTGCTTTATACTCGGAATTGTCTACTGCTTCTGTGGTGAGTATATTCTGAGATAATAACAATGATGACAATCTTGGGGGGGAATGAACTTGAGCTCCAGTTACTGACTCTTTGGTGTTTCACATGTTCTCCTCTTGCTGATTTCCTAAGGGTACTTCACTTTCTATCCACCTCACAAAAACAGGTGGTATATTCCAAAATGTCCCCAGACTGTGACTTTCATCCATCAGAATTAGACAGCAGACTCTGGCAGGGTCTGTTTTTGATTGATGCTTGTACTTTTTCATTACTATTTTACATTACTATGTGAACTGGATGTACACATGTTCAGTGAATTTTTGCAGGGACAAATAAGAAAAACACAGAAAAACAAAGATAGCTGCATATGTGATATAAGAAGATATAAGATGTAAACTGACCAATCACTGAGCTTTCTGTGTTTGCATGGGTGAAACTGACAGTAAAGTCCTAGTACAAGTATTAAATGTATGAAAATTCATGTAATGATATTTTATTTCAGTAGTTTGTTTTTTTTTTTTTTTTTTTTTTAAATTGGTTGGTTGGTTGATCAATGAAATACATAGGTGAATCGCAAAACATTCATTGTGCATAGCAAAATTAAAATAAAATATCCATAAATTTATGGAATGTATTAAAAAAAGACATTTTGTTAGTCCTATTTATTTATTTATTTATTTATTTATTATATAACTTTTCATGGCATAATTTAGAATTTCGTTTAGTCCAAAATTTCAGTGCTAGAATATATTTTTTAACTTTTATTTCATTATATGTTTTACCTTAACCTTGGATTTCTTTTCACGTAACCTAACCTTTCATATAAAAGGATTAATCTAAGAAAATATGCCTAAAATATTATTTGTAGAAAATAAGTATCTCTGGATGTATGTCTAAATTATGCCTCAATAACATTACCTCTATATGGACTACTAGTTGGATCTAATTTTTAGTACCTTTTAGAGTTCCGTGTTTATTGACCAGTTTTGCTATAGTTTTTTTTTTTTTTTTTTTTATAAACCAGGGCTGGAATATTTACAATACTGCTCATTTCCACAAGTGGGATGTGTATAGTGTTGGCAACTTAAATCCAAACGTTCTGTTAACATATACATGGGGAAGTTACACGTATTCAGAGCTGGGCTGCGCATCCTAAATTTTCTGAGTTCCCAATTCTGATCATGCAGATTACCTGAATGTAGTGCACGCCTCCACGGTTGTCAAATTGTTCTTGAGTAGAAATGTCTTAACAGAAGAGTGTTACAATTTGAGTGTGATTTTGTATCGCCGGAGCAAAAACTGCAACATCCTCACGAGTCGCAGCGCACAGCCATTTTATTTAAACGGACAACAAAAAAATATGCACTTTCATACATCACTCCTTGCTGTTTAATAACTGTTGAATATTACAAAAGTTCCTAATAGCAAATAGTGATGTACGGTTGCTTCACAACTTGATTTATTTTGCAGGCTAATTTTAGCGGGGGAAAAAAAAAATGATGTCTTCAGGTGGTGCTTCTTCAAAAAAAAAAAGTACTGAGCTTAAAAACAACAAAAATACTTAACCCAGTTGGAAGCCATGTTTGGTTTCCTTATGTGCTCCATGCTGACTACCGCCCATTGTAGGCCTTGATTTTTTTTAATAGCGTATGCTTCCTGTTTTCTGGACTTCTTCTAGGGGGTTTTTAAACAGTAACTGAAGGAGGGGAAAATTAAGGATGCCATTTTAATCTCTCACGAACTGTTTTTCCCAGTCCCAGACAGACCACTGACTGGTTTATTTGCATGGGCTGACATGGTTTATCTCTGTACAAAAAATATATATATGTGGCAATATGATCAGAATATAAAAGGCTTCAATTTGAAAGTAAATTTCTTGCCAGTACAATGTTCCATAATGACGATTTGTAAGAGAATCCAACTTGGGAAAAAAATGCGTATAAATGCATTCTTGCAACAAAAAGTCATTACATAGCAGTGTTTAATGCTTTCTTTGTAGCTTGTTCTTTGTTTGTAAAGTCACTCCTAATACTGCATCACTATGGGTAGTTGTTAGTGTTGAGCTAGTGGTAGTTTACCTTCTATAACAAGTCTCTTCCATGTTTTCAGGGTACCGCTGTTTTAAATTGGTGATGTTCCTGTCTGGGCTTTCATTCGGGACTGGCATAGGCTACCTGCTATGTCTCCGGGAGCAGCTGATGGACTCGCCGCTGGACCCGGAGACACGGGCAGGCATCTCTCTAGGTATTGGCTTACTGGGAGGACTGGTGAGCATACTGGTGCGCTGTGTGGGTCTGTTCCTCACTGGTCTCCAACTGGGCCTGCTGTTCTCCATCACCGCTCTGCTGACAGCAGGACAGTATTACCCCATCCTCAGTCCTGTATGGGTACCTGCAGGAACAGTGCTTGGAACTGGCATATTCTTCGCTGTGCTCACACTCTGCTGGCAGAGAAGCATGACCATGGTGGCTACGGCAACGCTGGGTGCTGCCATCATCATGACATGTATGGATTACTGCATGGAGACACCAATGATGGCGTGGAGGGCATATGTGGGGCTGCAGAAGGACCAAGAAAAGGTGCTGTGCTGGTACAGTTGGGTGATGTTGGGCATCTGGCCTGGAATAGCAGCTCTGGGAAACCTGGTGCAGCGTAAATTCACTGCCAAAGGAATGTCACACTCTGAAGGTAGGTGGATGACAGCTATGTCGGTGTTTTGCAATGTAGCTTGTTAATTCCATAAATAGGTAGTATTTAAGCAGCTTGAATGCATTAATGAAGATGTTGTTAAAGGAGCACATTGTAATTTTTAGAGCCCTCTGCTGCAAGTGAAGCAAATTACAGTTGCAATTAAAATATCTGGAACCTCCCTTTTCCGATCAGTCTGACCTTGCTTCATTTGTTACCTTATAAGGGACTGAGCAGCTCTGTTTCACCTGGAGTGCAGGGTATTTCCAGGCTGTCAAAATGTAAACAGAAGAAAGAAACTACCAATATCCACTGCATAACAATATTGTGAATCACAGTTTTTAAATTAGATTATATATATTATAAATGATAAATAAATGATAATTATGGTTCAAGAGGCCATTTTAAAAATTCAGCTGCACCATTTATTATATGTTTTATATGATCATACTGTATCCTATCGTAACCATTAAATTCTCAAGTCTGATTGGTTAAAAGGGGTTGTTTAATTTTCTATAACAGCACAGCTCAGACAGTAGTTTGCCTGCATGGCAAATCATTTATATTATATTAATTGTCTTCTATTAAGTATATTAATGTGCTCCTTATACAATACTGTTTCTATGGTAACAACACAGGGTCTTGTATGGACAAAGGACTTTCAAAGTTGATTTCTCTGTAACATGGCGCAGCATTTTTCTTCTTTTTTAATTAACTTAAATTGAGAGAAAATAAGAGAGGCTGGTGAAGTGAATGACTGTTTATAGCTGTTATAAAGTGCAAAAGTCTTACACGCATGTAAAGAAATGCAGCGATGCTTTCCAAAAAACTTTTATTAAATGTTTACTACATTTAAAAAAAAAATAAATAAATAAATACTATAAAAAGGAGTAGGCTGCCCTAAATTAAGTCAATAAGGCTGCCCTAAAATAAGTCAACATTAGGTGTGAAAACCCATTGCTTTTTAAAAATGCATCAGTAATCTCAGTTACTTGTTGCAGTTACTTGTTTCATGGATGTTCCACAATCCAGCCAAGGTGTCCTCACGTTCCATGCCCCGAGTCCCCTGGGATAGATTCCAGGAGCCCTGTGACCCTGTGTAGGATAAGCGGTACAGAAAATGGATGGATGGATGGATGGAATAATTGTTCTTCAATTATTTAAAAAAAATCTAATTGTTGACAAATTGCAAGGGTAATGGAGGTGTGCGTGTGTGTGTGTGTGTGTGTGTGTGTGTGTGTGTGTGTGTGTGTGTGTGTGTGTGTTCAGTTATTTCATTGAGTAAAGTGCATTGGTACAGGGAGCCTTTGGTACCATTATTAGACATTTCAGTACCAGGTTCAGTATATAGCCATGTTATCCATGATACTTATTAACCTACAGTGTTATAGTGGGAAAGCATATAGAATGGCAAAACACTCAGGTGAACATGTGATATTTCAATGTAAGACCTTGTAAACACCTGTGGATCATCAGGACTTATATTCGTCAGGTGGATGCACAGTGATTTGGTTTTGTTTAGATGGTTGCATTGCATGAGTTTGATGTAATAGGTATAAGTTATGATATATGCTATGTAGATCATGTTATGTTTATTTGCTGTACCAATGATTGCTATATCCCCCACAATTTTTCTCCATTACATTGTTTAAACCAGTAACAGCACGTTCCGTAGATGTCTTAGATAATTGGATGTTTTTAGAGTAAGGACAATAATAGGAAATGAGAAAAACCATTACTTCAGTTGTAGATTTAACATATCCAATACTTAAAAAACAGAACTTTTCAGAAAGAGCAGTATGAAAAAATGAACCTACATTATCCAGATTGGTGTCGAAGAATAATGAGGCAAAGTTTTGTGCATTTGATCACCTTTCCCCTTCAGTTGCAAATAGTTGTTAGGAACAGTTACTTTTAACAAGGAAACAGTGTGTTATACATGTGAAACACCACTCATCCATTCAAACTGTGCTCGTTTTAACAAGCTGGCTGAAGTACACAGGTCCGTGTATCTGACCCGTCTGACCTGATTCTTTTTAGATAACTTAATGAAAACCTTTTGTTCTAGTATGGTCATTTTCCTCCATTTAACAGCATGTTATAATAAAGTGAAACAATAATAATGTTAAATCATCCTTTTTTTTTTTTTCATTGATTGACAGCTCTGTATTTATAATGTATTGAACAATCTTGGGTGTTAGTGTGTGGTTAATTAAGGGTTAAGGGCTTAAGGGGGCAGCTGTGGCTCAGGTGGTAGAGCAGGTTGTCCACTAATCGTAGGGTTGGCGGTTCGATTCCTGGCCCACGTGACTCCACATGCTGAAGTGTCCTTGGGCAAAACACTGAACCCCAAGTTGCTCCTGATGGCAAGTTAGTGCCTTGCATGGCAGCTCTGCTACCGAATGGGTGAATGAGGCACAGTGTAAAGCGCTTTGGATCCGCAAAGGTTAAAAAAGCACTATATAAGTGCAGACCATTTACCAATTCAAAGGCGATTTAGATCAGACATGCCACGCGTGACTAACTTGGTGTACACTTTTACTGTCAGACTCTGAGTGAGTTTAAAAAAAACAACAACAAAAAAACAATAATGATAATGTTCATGTGTTGTAATAGTGACTATTTGCTCCCCCTTATGGAGAAATTCTTGCCTGCTAAGTTTGTGTAAATGACTGACTGACTGACTGACTAACTAACTAAGTGATTGGCAGAGTGAGTGAGAGAGCATGAAGGACTGACTGACTGTGGTAAGTGTTCTTACACAGCCTTACTCCCTACCTTAACCTCTTCCCTCATCCTCTCTTCCGGGCAGTGATAGCGAGTGGTAAACAGAAGCAACTCCAGCTGATGAAGATCAGACAGGTGGATGCACGCCGGCGTCCAGAGGGAAAATATCGCCGCAGACCTCCACTTCTCAAACGATACACAGGAGATGTGCTCGCTCCGGTAATCAGCATCCAATTTCACACTTGCCGAATCAACATGTTTTTATCTATGGAGCAATTTATCTTGTCAAATACAGCTGTACATAAACAAATATGATCAATTTATAAATTGCAAAGCCATCCTCATATTTATCAATCTCCAGCCAAGGTGTACCTTAATCTTGCTCATATTACAAATACGAATCCTAACCTATTTTGCAATTACGGGTTACGTTTGACATGTTCACAAAAATCAGTGGGTAAACTTCCAGAGCACACAATGGGGTTTGACTGGGGTTCAGGGGTTTGACTGAAAGAGCACACTTTTTTGTAATGTGTTGAGGGGCAGGGCCAAGCAGAAACCTAGGGAGAGCTGTATATGGGTGTATATACAGCATGTACAATACTAATCTGTAATCTCAAAGTGAAATGAAATATACAAAATGTGTTAACAATGGTTCACAAATGTCGTAGCAGAAAGTCAAGTTGTAGGTTTAACAAAATTAAATATGGATTTGCCGTTCATTAAATTGCAGTTTTGACATTGCACTTACTTTTGACAGCAAATTCACTCCATATGTGACCTTCACCTACCCTGAAACATTGCAACATTTGCATGATATGTTTTGCCTTTGGTTCTGTGTTGGTTTTCAGGTCACTGCGAACAGATCTGCTTGTTAAACTGATTCTTTCTCAGCACATTTGAACAGTCAGTTTAACGGATAATATACTGCTACTGCCACCTGGTGGTGAATTGTAATATTGCTTTAACATACTGTGTGTATGTATGTGTATGTGTGTATATATATATGTGTGTGTGTGTGTGTGTGTGTGTGTGTGTGTGTGTGTGTGTGTGTGTGTGTGTGTGTGTGTGTGTTTATATGTATATATGTTGCCAGTATAAGCTGCCTTACTGTTTTACCTGTTAAACATAAATCTGCTAATTTTGCCCTGCCTTATATATAATAAAATAAACCACAGAACTGTAATATATCTCTATAATATATCTTTAATTATTTAAAATATGGAGTTCTTTGGAGCAAGGTGTTTCAAAATAAACGACCAGAAATGGAAATTATTTAAATATGATAAATTACAGATGTAAAAACATTGTTGTCTTTAAACATATTAAATATATTACAGAGTGATTAAAAAAATTATTAACACACATGACCCTACAACACTGTAGTGAAAAAACTAACATTATAAGATAAGAAGGTTAGGTTACTGATTATGGACTGCAAATGTAACTGGCATTTCACAAATAAATATCAATGGCACTTTGAAGATAAGAAAACTGTATAGAACAATGTTTCCAGTAAGTTTTAAGATTTTTTTTTTTTTTTTAATAACCCTGCATTATCTTGTCATTTTCTCTGTCTTGGTCACAGAGCTACCTGGCGAACCTGCGTGAGAGGCAGATGAGCACGGGCTCGTCTGTGAGCAGTCTGAGTACTGTCTACCACACCATGATCGACTTTGACTTTGAGACTGGATCCATGGTGCCTCTCACACCCTCCTCACCTGCTGCGATTAGGGTGTGAATGAACTCAGAAACCTGCATGCACGGACACTTGTGTACACACACACACAAACACACACGCTTGGGAAGAGAGCTCAATAGAGCTCAGTGCCGACTGAGGTAAACAGACTGGATGAGTGCTCTAGAGAGAGTGTGTGTTGACAACATGGACTCTGAGTTGAAAATAATAAAGTCTGTGGAGTTTGCTGAACACTGGATCTTCTCAGGAATTCAGGGTGCATGACTACAAATAAAACCACAAATACTCTAAAACTCTAACTCAATACTTTTAAGACAACCCTTTTAGCAATAAGTATTAGGAAGGCACTAATTTGTGTTCAGCTTTAAATGTCAGACATGAAACAAAACAATTCTGACCAATCCTGCCTGCTCCCACAGTTATTTTTGGTTGTATGTACCCACAGTGTTCTCTAATGAACTTAATTGGATATATTTCCACAAAATATAAATAAGTTAGTGATTTAGACCACGGCAAGCATGGCCAGGATAAACAGTAACTAAAGAGGAATGAATGAATGAATGCAGTAAACATGTAGTCTAATGCCTCACAAGCACGACTCTACATCCATTACATTCCTCTGTTAATCGACATGGCCTTTCTTTGTCCCGCAAGCTTCATATCTGACTTCCTGCTCCCACCTGCATGAGAGTGAAAACCACCCACTCCCACAATTTTTAGTCGGGCACGTCGGATCCCGGCACACCACGAAGGATGCTTTCACACCTATTAGTCTATCGGCCGAGTCCAAATCAAGGCAAAAGTTATACTGTTGGTTCACGTGCTGTTTGGTTTGGTTTCAAAATGCACATATTTAAACAATTTTTTTAATTTTTTTTTTTTTTTTAGAAAAAGACGACGCTGAGGGACATGTAGGGCTGAAAATGGAAAAATATACGGATTAAACACTGCATTAAGGTGAAAGCACCCTAATCCTAGAATTTTACTACACACTCACTATCAAACAGCACAAATTATATCTCTGACCTCAGCTGTGGATAAGGTGCTTTATGATCGCATTTATTTGCTCTCTCGCTCTCGCTCTCTTGGGAACTGGTTACATTTACACAACTGCCTTCCCTAAGGATTGTATTGCTGTACAGTATGTACTACATTAGAACAATTTGTTTGCCACACAAATAAAACCATGCTATTCATATATCAGCTGTCTTGAGTTTAATGATTGTTTCAGGCTGTAATGCATTTCCTCATAGAAAAGCGTTCCTCAAAGGTGTTTTGTGTAAGAGTGTAGATTACTATAAGGAAATATCTAGAATACTCACATGCACATATAATACATACACTATAATTTATTACCAAAAACTCTAGAATGTTTGTGAGATTGCAGTCAGTGGTGGCCTTGTGTGTACCAAAAACCTTTATCGTGTGTAACTTGATTGTGTTTGTCAGTGGCAAGCAATTTGCGCTGGATGTGAACACTGACAAATGTGTCATTCAAAACAAGATGTGCAACAAGTCCTACACTTAATGCTTCAGCACAGAAATCCTATGTCTAAAATTGTGCTCAGGGTTAGTAGTGGAAGGCTCCATGATAAATTACATATTTAGTAAATTCAGTAAAATAGCCACAACAGTTATACAGTGTATATTCCGTGTATATTTTCTAAATCAGTGTTCTGACTCAGATGTCTTAATGTTTAATGCTTAGTGACATTTAAATCATTACAGCTGTGAGTGAGTTAATGGCCGCACTGCATCCAGCGCGCTCTCATGCTTAGTGGGTAACCCTTCTCGATGAAGTGTCTGGGACTCACACGCCAGTACTGGTCTCCTTTAAAAACGTAAACATGACCGTTATTCCAGGCGAGCGCTGCATCTGGATTAGACGGAAACCCAGTGACGAGACTGGAGAGGGGTTTAGGAAATTGTTTCAGTTCATCAGGGGAACCCAGTTCATCCCACTGCCAGTACTCGGAACCCTACGAGACAAACAAACAAACACACACTCAACGCACTAATAAATGAACTATTGATATTTAACAGGCTCATATAGGATTTTTTAAAACGTTTGAGTTAAAGGTGCTTGAACAGGACATATCATAATGTACTTTCTCAAACATAGCTGCTATCAGAGGCAAGATAATGGCAATGTCATTATTCAATGTCTATTTCTGTAATTATTTTAAATAATTTAGATATTGATACATGTACAGTACTGTGCAAAAGTCCTAGGCACATGCAAAGAAATGCTTTAGAGCAAAGCTGCCTTAAAAATAATGAAATTAAATGTTTCTACATTTAAAATAAAATACTATAAAGAGAAGTAAACAGTAACCAATTAAACTAAGTCAATATTTGTTGTGATGACCCTTTGCTTTAAAATAAATAAATAAATAAATAGTAGTCTCAGGTAGAATTAGTGCAGTTTTATAAGGAAATGAGCTGTAAGTTTTACTGAGCATCTTGCAGTCTCAGTTCTTCAGGAGACTTTGACTGTCGCACTCGCTTCTTATTTTTGCAGCCTTCATTATGTCTTTTGTCTGAAAAGTGGTCTCTTACATAATATGTTGCTTTCTTTACTGACATCCAAACATTTTTCTTTTAGCATTTAATTTTGTGCTAATGTCAGGAAGTCTAAAATGCTTTTGTACTGACTCGATAATGTAGAAGTCGTAAAATAAAAATCTGTAACAAAGTTTATACTAAACAAATAGGGTGTCTAAGACTTTAGCACAGTACTGTATATTTGGTATTTTGAAATAAAACATACACTAGTATGTAATGTGCTATAAAAACTAAAGAGATGGTCAGGGTCCATTAATAAACACTGAACTGTATACATGACCCGCATATTTTCATTATCTTTTTTATTTTAATTTAAACGCATGTTCTGGTGCTTTACCTTGATAAAAATGAGTTTTTTATTGCTGTAGGAGTAAAAGGCGGCATCGATGTTTGGAGGGATAGCAAGCAGTTTGGGATAACCATGGTCTAACTTAAAGCCGGAATACCTCCAAACTTTATCACCTAGAAGAAAGGGATGATGTGCATTCATCTAAGATAAAAATCACAATTAAAACAAAAGCAGTTCGAAGAAATATTCAAGTCTTGTGGAGATATTTGAATTTGCTTTAAAGTAATGTTTACTTTATGTTGACATTATTTTTGTCATTACTAGAAGGTGACTCCTGAGTATCTGAATTTGCTGTGCTGGCCTAGGATATGCATTTCAAATCACCCTTTCAGGAATGTAACCAAATGCGTGTCAAAACAGTCAAGCAGTCTAAATCAAAACAGTGGGTAAAAGGTGATGTTTTACCTTTAAGGAAGTAGGACTTGTTGGTCCTTTGTGAATGCACGGCAGCACTTAAATAACCAGGCAGTTCCTTCCACAGGATGTTAATCTGTATTGGAGTGTTATAGCCATCATCTGATATCGTCCATACATAGTCTCCGCTGAATGCAAACGTCTTGTGGAACGGCCCTAAACAGAACATACTTTTAGAACGCTATAACAGCACAGCTCAGACAGTAGTTCCAGCTACAAGCCAAACAACAGGTTTATATTAATGCACTCGCTCTAATACATTATTGTTTATATAGTAACAACTCTTTCACAGGGACGTGTATGGCTGACACACAACATAAAAAAAAATTCAAAATCTGTTTATTTAGGAAACAAAATGAAAATCCTTTTTTGTGTGTGTGTGTTAGGAGGCATTTATTTAATATTTCTGGAAGAAGTCTCCAGTGTCAGCGTTATAGTCAGTAAGTCTTCAGTAGAGGACTCGAGGGAGAATTTTTGTCTTATTATCTTCAAGAGAGAGAAAAGGGAGAGGCTGGGTGGGGGTGGGGGCGACGCTGACTGTTTATAGCTGTTATATCGTACTGTAAGTTATAACAGGAACTAACTTGAGGTTCATCCTTTACAACATCAAGAAAATCCGACCCTACATCACCGAACAGGCTACACAGATACTAGTCCAGGCTCTTGTTATCTCTAAACTGGACTACTGCAACTCACTGCTTTCAGGCCTCCCAGCCAGCTCCATCAAACCCCTTCAGATGATTCAGAATGCTGCAGTGCGCCTCGTCTTCAACCAGCCCAAGAGAACCCATGTCACACCCCTCTTCATCTCCCTCCACTGGCTTTCTGTAGCCGCCTGTATCAAATTCAAGGCCTTGATGCTCACCTACAAGACCTTGTCAGGAACAGCACCCTCCTACCTCAACTCTCTCCTGAAGGCCTACGTTCCCTCTCGCAATCTGCGATCGATTAGCGACCGACGTTTAGCAGTTCCAACTCAGCGTGGCGCAAGGTCCCTTTCCAGAACCTTCACGATAACTGTTCCTCAGTGGTGGAATGCACTTCCAATCTCAATCCGGACTGCAGAATCTCTCACCAAATTAAAAAAACAGCTAATGACCCTCCTCTTCCGTGAACACCTAACCAACTCATAATAATAATAAAAAATAATTCATTTAAAAAAAAAAAAACTGCAATTACACCTCTACTCTGTGCACTTTGCTTCTTCTGGAACTCAATTAATGGATCTTGTATGGTAGCACTACCTGTATTCTTCTCTGCTTGATATATCGCTTTGCTTGTATTTTTCTCATTTGTAAGTCACTTTGGATAAAAGGGTCCGCTAAGTGAATAAATGTAACTTGTTTCATGGATGTTCCACAACATTAAATAATCACAAACATGATGATGTTTATTAATAAATTAAAACACTTCTGGACATGCTGGTATTATAAAATAGCCAACTTCAGGATGATAAGTAGCTTCTCTGTGCAACAGGTCTCGTGACACCATTGTCATGGCAATGCCAAAGAGGCGCAGAACTACAGTACCCTTCAGCCCCAGCACATCACATATCTCAAGCACTCTCACATGTGTCTCGTTACACCTTGATTAGCACAACTATATATAGTTCTAGTTTTTCAGTGTTTGGTTGTCGAGCTTTTGTTGTAATGGTATTATTTTGTGTCTGAGAGCCCATGAGTCACAGTTTTGCTCATAGTCTGTATGTTCTTTGCTCTGTAAGCAAAGTTTATGTTTATGTCCTTGTATTCAAATCTTTTTCTGGTTTGTTAGTACTTGACTTAATAAAATAATCTGCACTTGCATCCGCCTTTGTCTCCCAAACGTGACAACCATCTTGTCAGTGATTATTTTTGACAAGCCAGCCAGGATAATATGTTTATATAGACTGAGGGTTTTAAGTTTAAGTCATCAGTTTACCATCATTAGCAACTTTTTAGTTGTCTAAAATGTTCAAGTTGGCATGAAATGCAAAACTCCACTTCATTTTGTGACACCAGGGAATATCAGTCCTTCACTAGTTAGCATTCATAACAATCACTGCATTAGCCAAAGAGAGACATATCTGCGTGATGAAATCAGAGTCATAATGGCAGTTCTTTTTGCAGAATAGGGTGCAAAGGTTATCATACTGATCTTAAATAAGCAGTAAATGTAAATGTAATACTGTACCCAACATTATAGCATCGAGTGAGGCAGTGCAGGGATCAGGCAGAGGTGAGTCTGAGGTAATTGGCGGTTGTTCCTCAGGTTTACCTAAAGAAAAAGTAAAATATTTTGTAGCTTTGATAAAACCTTCAGATTCCTATCTGTGGATAGAAGATTTCAGCATTGTGCAATATGTGGGCTTGAGCTCCGACTCTGTTCTCACCATACAGTGCCTGGATCCCACGGATATCATCTGGATGGAGCTTGAAGTTGTCACGGTAACCAGTGTACACAGGGCCCATGAGAGCACTGGAATACTGCGAGTGGTCTAAACCAAGGGCATGGCCTATCTCATGGGCTGCTACAATTCTCAGATTTGCTCCATAGTTTCGCCCCTCAGTCCACAGCTCCTCTGCATCAAAGTGCACTATACCAGATTCTGGACCTTCAGCGTGAGCCAGAACATCTCCTGCAGGAAGAAGACAAGATTTCTGCATAACACTGTACTGAATATCAGTCAGTCAAATCATCCAAACATGAAATAGTTACATAGTACATATAGTATACATTTATATAGTCTATAGTGAATAATAATAATAATAATAATAATAATAATAATAATAATAATGTGCTTCAATATAGAAATATAGACACTAACTCTTATTAATTTTTTTTTAAGTGTGTCATTAATAGTGTGTATTAAAAATGATTAAAATAGGGGCCAAGTGCTCAAAAGCATCCATATAATAAGCATGAACTAAACTATTATTGCATTACTATTTCTGTATAAAGGCCATAAATTCTTTCATTTTATCTGTAATACTCCTTAGGATAAAAAATTAAGCATTTAAGTAAGGAATAAATCATTGGAAAATGATCAGCGACTGGGTGCTGTGATATGGCCTGATGCAAAGCATTATTTTTAATTGTTTTCAAATTATGGTTTATAGATATTTAATGTTGAGAAACCTTCATATAAACAAGTTATTTCCTGTTTTCACGTACGTTATAGCAGCTATAACTTGATTCGCTCACACCAGAGGCTCCTCCCATAAATGTTATATAAACGTCTCCTTACAGAAAATGCCACCATGTCAACGATTATAAAAAAAAATTCATTAAAAATAACAACTTTTTTTTTTTTAATTTGTTTATTATTAGTATTAGATTATGCGGAGTATCCAGCATACAAGTCCCTGTCAGCTAGCTGTTAGTATAGAAACAATAATGTGCTAGAATGAGTGTGTAAATATAAACCATTCAATCAGAACTGTTGTCAGAACTGCTGTTAGAAAACTAATCATCTTTTGAAAACACTACAAAATGAGCATATTTAACAACCAACCCTACACTGATTCAGGTTCTGCATCAAACACAATCCCATAAAGAACCAAACATGGATTTTCACTGTTTATCTCTCTCACCTGGTCCATCAAATGGCACAGGGCAGACATTGTCCCTCTTGTGGAAGGATATTTTGATGTCAACGTTTCCCTCAGTGACCTCGGAGAACTGGAGAGGTGTAACGTCACTCCAGTACCTGAATGCTGTCTTTAGAGCTGCCCGTGTTTGATCCATTCCCAAACCAGGAGCATAGTTATAGATACGGTAAGTCAGCTTCTTCTTACGCCAGTAACCTATTACGACACAAAGCAATTATTAAATCAGGCACTTACTGTACATCTTAACAGCTGGGTTTATTTCTAATGGTGACTCGAACTCGTTTAACAACCTTAATAAACACAAAGTGTCATTTAACTATCACTAGTAAACCAAAGACTAAAAAACTGAGATATTTATACCAGAACAAATCTGATCAATTCCAAATGAGTTTCTGAACATGAACTGTCTTATAAGTGGACAAATCATCGAAATAGAATAGTTAGGCATTTCAGAGCTATGGAATCCACTGGCTTAGCTTACCTAGTAAACGATATTTGAGAGTTTTGTTGTTAAAGGGGTCCACAAGGCCACAGCGTGGCTTTTTCATCATGGCTAGCGTGGCGTTGTCCAACCTGCCTGTGACTGGTAGGTCTGTCACTTTCTGGAATATTCTAATAAAAACAGAAAGCAAGACCAGAAAAGCTCAAATTCATATAATGTGTATTGAGGGTATGAACGTTAATCTAGATCTGTTTCTCTTAGTTTTATTGTTCATTGAATTTGATCCCTATTTCTCTCACATAATGAGACAAATTAAACTTGAGACTACTTCATTACAATGAAACCTTCTAAATTGGGACCAGATCGGTCTAAGAAAGTGACAGATAAATGGCGTCCATTTCTATCTTCTGCTTGAGTAACAATGAGATAACTTTAGAAGTAGAGCGATAGAGTGAAAGGCATTATGGGACTTATTGATGTTAAACTGTCAGTAATCTAATACTAACTGAAACATGAGAAACTGAAATGTGTGTGTGTGTGTGTTTTACCCCAGTGCCTCAGTTATTTGCTCCAGCTTCAGTTCTTGCTCTTCAGAGTAAAGAAGTGATGTAGACAGATAGCCGTATCGCTTTAGATAGTTCTGAAGATCGGATATAAGATTTTGTACAATATCATTACAGAGGAAAATCATGCTAAGACAACCTTTTATATCATTACTGATACAAAATGAATATGACCTGAATGATGTATAGTTGACACATGAGGTTATAAAGAATCAGTAGATTTTAGTCTTACTGTAGCCTGTTCCAGTTCTGCTTGATGCGACACAGTAATTAACGGCATCCAAATCAGCATCAGAAATGCTACGGCGTGACCCATCTTCAGCACTTGACACATCCACGTTTCACAGTTGTCACTCTTCAGTGTCACACAATTATACCCTGATATCCTACTGTGCAAATTAGCTAAAAAGGAAGTGCAGTTCAATAAAATAATTGCAAATCAAATTCTATTACCATAAGCTGTTTGACTTTTGTTGAGATCCAGTCCTTGTTTGTGCATGCAGATTTGTTGAAGGGCCTAAATCCTGGAGCACTCTGCTAAATCTCTGCACCTCTCCAGGGAGTATGTTTGCATTTATACCCTTTAACAAGAAAGGCGTTTGGATTTACCCGCAGGAATGTGATGTGGGCAGTCAAAAGTGACTTGTTAAATTTCCAGAGAGCAGCGCAACACCATGACAAAGTCTCCCAGCAGATCGTTATCTGCATGCAAGTCTACTTTGCTTTGTCAAGGCTAATTGCACTGTCAATTTTTCAGTAAACCTGTGAGAAATGGGATTAAACTATCCCCAAGAGACCAAAATGATGTTTGTCTGTTGTAGTGCTGCAATTGTATTGACATCATTTAATGCTTCAAAATATCGTTCCAGACTTTCTAGAAGACTGGACATTGGGAATTGGTGTATAAAGCAATGCATTGTGGAAACATGTTGGTTTAGAGTCTCAGACTTATTTTATTAAAGGCATTTGTATATTTTATTAAATCAACAGGTAATATCACAGGGTTGCAGGGAGCCTGGAGCCTATCCCTGGGTACTCGGGGCACAAGGTGGAGGACACCCTGGATGGGATGCCAACCCATCCCAGCGCACAATCACACACATACTCATACTCACATAATACAGACAATTTGGAAATGGCAATCAATTTTTGAACCTTTCATGTGATTTGTTTTTTTAAATTTAACATAATTTGGTTAATTTCACAGGATTTTGTATGATTAACCTGCTACAACAGAAAATCTGCAGTTGCTTTTTTCTTGATAAATTAAAAAGAACTGGTACATTTATTTATATCTTTTCTTCTTGCAAAATTATGTGCAGTTCTGATTCTCCGTAAAAAAAAATATATATATATATAAATAAATAATTATATATATATATATATATATATATATATATATATATATATATATATATATATATATATATATATATATATATATATATATGTGTGTGTGTGTGTGTGTGTGTGTGTGTGTGTGGTTGGTTTATTCCTCTTATACCACAGCAAATTTCCAATGATTATGAATTTCTTCTATTTTTAATTAAACATAGGTCAAAGCATCATATTTAGTTTTATTTAGTAACATTGTGGAACATCCATGGAATAGGTTTGTACCAGTTATCACTTACATATCTCTTTTTGTCTTTCCTGGGTCAGAAATGTACAGCTTTTCTTCTGACTATTACTATGAGTGCTGCCACAAACATATCCTCACAAAAAACTTCAGCATATCAACAATTATACACTTTTTAATCAATAATTATACACTTTTTAAAAATCTATGTTGCCTGAGCTGTTGTTGTACTAATCAGAACTGAGCATTCAGCATTGTCGTGGTATAATATACAGTCATGGCCTTTCTTTTATTTTTTTTAACAAATATTCTTTGTTTATCAAGTTTCCAGTCTCAGGACAGTGCTGTCATTCCTAAATTATTTTTTAATGGAAGAGGTTATTGAAAAACTAGAACATTCAGTTCTGGTGACTACAATAACTGTGACAATTAATGGCCCATCCCTTGTGGTTCAGTTTGGGCACAGATGGAGAATGGTTTCAGAAGTTCCCACACAGCTTACATAGTTAGAAAATAAAACCACAGAATGAATCAGTTACAGTGACAAATGGAAATTTTTTTATATAGCAAGCAATAGATTCTATTGTTGGTGCTATCATTTTTAATTCGACTGTTTCATGGCTCTATATAAATGCTTTTGTAAACTTTAATTAAAGCCACCCTGTGATTTTTACAGATGTTTATCCGTTCTCATCTGTACACCCCTTTATTAGGGGACAAGCCCAGAATGGGCGATGATCCCTATTGATTTCGTTAGTGTTCCTATTTATTATTAGGGGACAAGCCCAGAATGGGCGATGGCCCCTATTGTTTTCAGTATTATTATTACTATTATTCCACCATGGAAGTCTATGGCAGCCCATCGAACCATATGGTAAAAAGTTGTGAAATTTTGCACACAGATAGAGGACAGTCTGACCTGTTACCAGTTTGAAGTCTCTATCTCAAAAGCTCTAGAGCCACCAACAAGTTTTACTAATTTTTATGCAAATAACCTTTGAACCGTAAGGGCTACAAAAAATTTTTTTTCCCTCTGATTCCTTGGCTCATGCCGAGTTGAGTAGATACCATTTACCACTGAGTAGATGGTTGCAATTTCTGCCAACTAGATTTTCCGCCATTTTGAATTTTCTGAAAAACGTACTTTTTCAAACTCCTCCTAGACCATTTGTCCAATTTTCACCAAAATCGAATCACATCATCTTCAGACCATGCTGACAAAATGTTCTGGAATGCAAGCTGATTAGTCAAACCATTCTCGAATAACACACAAGCAAATTTGATGGCAAGCATGCCAAAATGCATATGAGGCTATATCTCCGTAAAGCTTTAGCGTATTTAGACCAAACTTAGTAAATGTCATAGCCATCATGACTTGAGGGTAACTGCTTAGTTTTGGAACAGCGCCACCTAGCATTCACAAAATATGAAATAATTACTTTTTTGCTTATAACTTCTAAATGCTTTGTCATAAAATCATGACCATTCTAAAACAATACTTGCTTATCTCCTCACAGAATTGCTGAATTATATTTTGTTCTGTAGTTTATTTTCCTGTTTCAGTCAAACCACTGAAGCAGTTCTGAATGACTGTAAAAAAAATATATATATAAAAATATTCCTTCCTATAGAGTATGTTTGATTTAGTTTGCCCCTATGTGCTAATTAATATATTAACTAACAAACATGTACTAACGTACTTAGGTGGTCATTATTCATGCATGAATTCATAAGTCTCACATCGTAGTTAAGGTTAGCACATTCATTAGTTCATAGTATTTATTCAGCAATTACTGCATGATTATTCATGTACACTTATTGTAAAGTGTCACTGCTCTATTTTGCACAGACACTGCACCCAATACAATTAAATGTTAGCCCAGGAAACATATGTGGTATGATCAAAAGGTATAAAAGAGTATTGGGGTTCAAATAGTATTCATGAAAAACATCTATCCAGTTTAATGGATGTGAGGAATCCATCCAGGAGTTATTTATAGATCAAGGAAGTGTTAATATGACCTCACAGACAATTGCTTTTATGATAATCACTAGTCTATGTGTCTGAATAAAATCCAGCTGTTGTATAAAACTGACATCATGAGTGAAAATCCTCAAATGGTTGGACAGCACTGTTTCTGTGTTTGGTTACATATACACCGCCTCCCTAATTTTTGTAGATAACCTATTTTTGAACCCTTTATTCTGCACCTTTTCTGAAGCGATTACAGTGTGCAGTAACTTTCTCCTGTAAACAATGTGTCATTTTTTCCAGTGTGTTACCTATTAAAAACTTCTAAGAGCTTGGAAGTAGATGAAGGGGCATGCCGAGGCCGACTGAGTATTTACAGCATCTTCTCAAGTCTCTCTGCTTTTAAGATTTCAACCAGATGAGTTTCCCAGGGCAGAAGCAATATTCCAAGAATAATAAGCCAAATATCAGCTACATTTAAAGACAAATTTGTCCAAAACAAGCTCACCAGTCTTTCACAGTGTGGCCAGCATGCTCTGGGGTCTTGGAAGAAGAAGAAAAAAGCTTCCTCGAGTGTTTGTTTAATTGGGAATTAGTTCTAGTTACAAGAGTTTCAACTTGAAGAACCCTTGGAAAAACAAAGATTCCCCCACAAGAATGGTTTTTATATTAACAATTTATGGAAATCATGACAGCAAGAATACACCTAAACAAACAGAATATAACTTTTGTAGTATTCACCACCTCAGAATCATTTTTTTTTAGACTGCAACTCAAGAGTTGTAACATAATGCCAGTGTTACTAAAGGCAGAACCCATGGATGTTTGCTTTAAAGTTTATGCTAAATCTAAGTACAGTGTACGTTTAATCAGACTGTATTTTCTCTTTAATATACCAACATATCTGAAAGAAATGAGACTTGATGTTTACATTTCCTTTCCATGATCACTTGCTGGTAATTTTATCATATGAATCCTTAGCAGTCTTTATTTGAACATTTATTACATGCTAGCTAACAGAATCACTAGCCTGAGTAATTAGCTACTTTATGCTTAGTGTCTGTATTTCCCAAGTAACCAATAACACTTTTGTCCTACGTAATTGTAGCCTTTGAATAACAACCTTTCTTAGTTCCTGAAGATGAATAAACCCTCAGGCAGCAGGGTGGTACAGTGGGTAGCATTTCCACCTCACAGCTCCAGGATTGATCCTGAACTCAGGTTACTATCTGGGTGGATTTTCATTGGCTCTTCCTGTGACCGTATTACTTTCCTCTGGGTTTTCATTTCCTTCCCATCTCCTAAAAACATGCCAGTACATGAATTGGTGACTCTACATCCTCTTTAGGTGTGTGTATGTGTGTGTACATGGTGCCCTGCAACGGATTGGCATGCCCCCCATCGTCCTCTTATAAACATATCCCATGATACACTTTTGATATTGGATTCAGATGAGTATTGTTTTGCTTCAGGATTCAAACACTTTCATCTACAACAAGCTGGATGTCTTTCATACTTTAATGTAATACAACAACACTGCTTAATACTTGACAACTACTACAATAAAAAAACACACATAATAAAAAGGACTTCTGAAAGAAAGAAATGACATGGCTGACAACTTAAATACTGTCGTTCTTATCCACTCCACCAATTGCCAATCCATACAGGTTTTTGAAGTAACCTTTGGAGGTACAGTGCTGTGAAAAAGTATTTGCCTTATCTCTTCTGTTTTTGTGTATATCTCATTAAATTGTTTCAGAAATAAATAAATAAAAAAGTAGGATAAAACAAAGGCACAAAATACAGTTTTTAAATGACAGTTATTTACTGAAACAAAAAAAAAACTGAGCCAGTGTGAAAATGTATTTGCCTCTCTAGTTACTAAAGGCAACCAGGCCTGATTACTGCAAACCCTGTTCAATCAAATCTATACTTAAATAGAATTTTTTCAACAGCATGAAGTTGGTTAAAAGTTTTACCCAGTAACACACTATGCCACAATTAAAAGAAATGATAAGGAAGAAGGTGATTGAAACACATTAGTCTGGGAAGAGTTACAAAGCTATTTCAAAGGCTCTGGGACTCCAAAGAACCACAGCAAGAGCCATTTTCTCCAAATGGAAAAACTCACAGTAGTGAACCTTCCCAGAAGTGGCCAACCGTCCAAAATTCCTCCAAGAACACAGCAACGACTCATCCAAGAAGTCACAAAAGAGCCAAGGACAATATCAAAGGAACTACAGGCCTCTCTTGCACCAGTAAACATCACTGTTCATGACTCCACTATCAGAAAGTGGAGGGAGTGTGGCAAAACAAAAAACACTGCTAACCAAGAACAACATTAAGGCTCGTCTGAATTTTGCCAAAACACATCCTGATGATCCTCAAACCTTTTGGGAGAATGTTCTGTGGACTGAGGAGTCGAAAGTGGAACTGTTTGGAAGACAGGTGTCATATTACACGTGGCGTAAACCAAACACAGGTCAGGATTCCACAGAATACCTATGGTAGAACATAGTGGTGGAAGTGTGATGGTGTGGGGATTCTGTGCTGCTTCAGGGCCTGGGAAACTTGCAATCATTGAGGAAAAAATGAATTCTGTTCTCTACCAGAAAATCCTAAAGGAGAATGTCCAGTCTTCATTTCGTAAATTGAAACTCAAGCGCAACTGGAGTAAATCCTAGTCCTACAAGTATGTGAAAAGTCTGATCTCCAGTTATCAGAAGCATTTGGTTGCAATTATTGCTCCTAAAATCTGGTTGTGCCACTTTTAAGTTTAAAGTGGCAATTAGTTTTTCACATTTTTGTTTCAATAAAAACAAAAACTGTAGTGCGTGTTAACTCAGGTTACCTTTGTTTTAAGTTGTATTTCGTTTGAAGATGTAAAACTATTTAGTAGGAGATGTACACAAAAACAGAACAAATCAGGATAAGGCAAATACTTTTTCACAGCACTGTACAACATGCTTTACATTGTTACGATCGGTATTAAAGTCACAAATGTTCAAACAAGAAAAAAAAACTGCAGCCATTCAAGTCCTTGCGCTGTGTCCTCAGAGTGGCTCGGTGTTCAGTTCGTTCTCTTGTTCAGTCTGTATTATCAGGAAAAAGGTAGTGTCAACAATGCGCAGCGTCACGGAAGAATCCCACCATGACATGTCCATATCCAGAGGCACAATTCCTAATGAGAAAAACGAAGGCTTCCTCCCTCCTCTAAGCTATACCAACGTCCATTTTGACAAAGTCCATACCACAGGAGTGCATAAGTGTCATTTGTAACTAAACTTTACACAAAAATCATTATTAGCACTGTTTTTATGGGTGGGGGTGAGGAGCACTAACTGCACGATTACGTTTAAAAAATAAACTTGTTTTAAATATCCCTGTATCACAGATTGGCAGAAGAGAAAGGAACAAGGCTGTAGGATGGGGCTTCACAAAACTGGAATTACACCAATGGGAATCAATGAAGATCTATCCTAAATTCTGAAAAAAATATATATATACAGAAAGAAAAACACTACACCATGGCCCACTCTGCTTGTAATACACCATCTTGCTTTACAAATCTGCCTCCAGCTGCCTCAGCTCCTCCCGTAAGGCTTGAGCCCGTCCCAGTTTTTCCAACTGATCCTTGGAAGGGTTCGGCAGCTCTCCCGAGTCCACTTTCTGCTGCAGCTCCTCCACTTGGCGAAGCTTCTTCCGCAGGTTCTTGATCTTCTTGGCTTTGTCTGTGCTAGCAGCGGACAGCTCTGTGGAGGCGCTCGTGTTGTTCTGCTCTTCAGCTGCGAACGAAACCTTCTCCAACTCTTTCGTTACCGTCTCTACCTCCTCCTTGTTCACTTCCTGTTGACCCTGAGCATGCTGCTGCTTGCGTTTCTCTTTGCGTTTCATGTTGCGTTTGGCCGCTTTGGACAAGCCGGCTGTCTCGCACTCCTTGTCCGCTTTCACTGCCGCCTGCTGCTGCTGCTTGGCTGCAGCCGCGTCCTCTGGATTCATTCCAGGAGGGAGATCAGGTTTACTCTTAAAAAACTTCACATATTTATTCTCGTAGCTGGTCATGGACAGAAGGGGAAAGAAAGAAAAATAAATAATCAATCAGTCACCTGATAGCAACAGACTTCTGTAGTAGTTCAAAATAAAAAAAAGAATATGTTGATTTTCCAATGGTATTTTTTGCAATAACAGCACATCCTGAAGTGTTTTACTCTTGTTAGACCCCAGTCTAATGATTGCCAATGATTACAGTCTATTAATGAATGACACATCATGCTTTTTATCTGTTCATAGTTATGTTTAATGTCATGGAACATCAGTCCGACTAATTAGTGCCAGTCACTCCCTTACAGAGCATGTGAGCAAAGCGGAGAGCTGTGACGCTCCGCTCAATATTCCGCACCTTTATGTGTGCTCTGCACAGTTGCACACGGCTCACTGGTAAAACAAAGTCCGCTCAAATCCTTCTCCAACATGAAATATCGCCGTCGTATACTTGTTTCTGTTTGCAATACACTGCATGAATAAATGCCTCAATTACAGTATTAGAGATAATAATGATGATATTTGTGGGTGACATTCTGTTACAGGCTATGCCTTTTATTCATTTTTAATGCTTATTTCGCAGTTCTTCAAACCAGCATGTCACCAAGTGCGTTCTGGGTTGAAGCGAATGGACCGAGCAGTCCGAGCGAGCGGAGCAGAATCTTAAGAAAGGCACTCTCTGCTGCGGTGGAATTATCAGCACTCGTCTCTGCTTTTTCTCTTTGTCTCTCTCTTTCAAAGTTAATACGAAGAAAAATGGAAACTGTCATGTTACAGAGAAACCTGAAGACTTTCTTGTGGTTGAAAACCTACTGACTGTTACAAAGCACTGTCACGCCTTCCAGAAATCTTTAACATCTCCAAACAGAAAACTTCACCAGATCAACAATTCAACAATTATAATGTCTCTTCCTGTCCTAAACACCACCATGTTTTTTTTTTAAACCATTTTTTAAAATAATCTTAAATTATGTGATAATACGATTCCATATGATTGAGCTGTTACTTTGGGAACAATTTAGTGGTTCTTGAAAGTTTGTGAACCCTTTCGAATTTTCTATCTATCTGCATACATGCGGCCTAAAACATCATCAGATTTTCACACAAGTCCTAAAAGTAGACAAAGAGAACCCAGTTAAACAAATATTATACTTGGTCATTTATTTATTAATGAAAATTATTCAATATTATATATCTGTGAGTGGCAAAAGTATGTGAACCTCTTGGATTAGCAGATCATTTGACGGTGAAATTAGAGTCAGGTGTTTTCAATCAGTGGGACGACAATCAGGTGCGAGTGAGTGTCCTGTTTTATTTAAAAGAAGAGGCATCTATAGAAGTCTGATCTTTGATACACATGTTTGTGGAAGTGTATTATGGCATTAACAAAGGAGATTTCTGAGGATCTCAGAAAAAGAGTTGTTGATGCGCATCAAGCTGGAAAAGGTTATAAAACCATCTCTAAAGAGTTTGGACTCCACCAATCCACAGTTAGACAGACTGTGTACAAATGGAGGCAATCCAAGACCATTGGTGGTGGTAGTATTATTGTTTGGGCCTGTTTCGCTGCATCTGGGCTAGGACGGCTTGCCATCATTGATGGAACAATGAATTCTGAATGATACCAGTGTATTCTAAAGGAAAATGCCAGGACATCTATCTGTAAACTGAATGTCAAGAGAAAGTAGGTCATGTAGCAAGACAACAACCCACAGCACACAAGTTATTCTACCAAAGAATGGTTAAAGAAGAATAAAGTTAATGTTTTGGAATGGCCAAGTCAAAGTCCTGACCTTAATCCAATAGAAATGTTGAGGAAGGGCCTGAAGCAAGCAGTTCATGTGAAGAAACCCACCAACATTCCAGAGATGAAGCTGTACTGTACTGAGGAACGGGCTAAAATGCCTCCAAGCCGATGTACAGGACTGATCTACAGTTACCCCGAAATGTTTAGCTGCAGTTATTGCTGCACGAGGGGGTCACACCAGATACTGAAAGCAAAGGTTCACAAACTTTTGCCACTCACAGATATGTAATATTGGATCATTTTCCTCAATAAATAAATGACCCAGTATCAAATTTTTGTCTCATTTATTTAACTGGGTTCTCTTTATCTACTTTAAGGACTTGTGTGAAAATCTGATGTTGTTTCAGGTCATATTTGTTCAGAAATGTAGAAAATTCTAAAGGGTTCACAAACTTTCAAGCACCACTGTACTGTCTCTGCAGCATTTCGTGATTTTGCGATTGCATAAATTAACGCAAAATCAAGCAAACTCCGCAACGTTCGGAGGAGCTTGCGATTATTGCAGATTTTCCACAGATTTGGGCCAAGACGCGTCGTGTCACGTCATCACAACGTGCATTCAGTCAAAGCCTCTTCGAGTCACGTGCGTCGCATATGAGTACAGCTAAAAGCTATCACTTACCAACAAACATCACTGTGCAAGACCTTGCAAAACAATTCTGGGCTCTTGCAATTTTGCCAATTCAAGTAGTTTTCCACAAAAAAAATTACACAAAAATCTTGCAAATTGCATCGCAAAATTTGGAAAAGGCTGTAGCAAAAATAAGCATTTTTGGCCACAACAATCACAAAAAAAAAAACTTGTACTGCAAAATCCTGTACGAACCGACAACATTAGAACGAGTCCAATCAGATTTAAAAACTCGACAGACAAAATTTAATTGATTTAACTGATTTACAAGCTGTCCCGATTGTTAAGTAGGATTCAACATGCAACTAGCTGTGTGTTTAGAAATGCGTGACACTTACACAGGCACCTCCTCCTGAGGTACATATCCATCCTTCACTCGCCGAGGTTTCCTCCATGTCCCATCTGGACGCTGTGTAGCAGCAATATACTTTCCTGTAAAAACATGCAGACGAGTCCAATGTCAACGTTGTGACTTTGTTAATGAATACGGAGCGATGGAAGGATTTTTGGGTTTTTTTGCACAGTGAAACAGTCTCTACAGGATTTCTGTACAGAGTTTTTTTGTGAATGTTGCAGCCAGAAATGCTTGCTTTTGTGTGCCGTTTTTGTTTCCCCCCCAAAAAAAATTGTGCTGCAACTTGCTGAGGTTTTTTCTTTTGTGGAAAACCACTTGACTTGGCGAAATCACAAGTGCACGAACTTGTCTTTCACAGTGATGTTTGTTGGTAAATGAGACCTTTTTTTCTGTACTCATATGCGACGCACATGAATTGAAGAGAGCTCTGACTGAATGCGTGTTGGCCCAAATCTGCGGTACCTTTGAAAAATTGAATCGCATATTACAGTGTTTGCTTGATTTTGCGTTTATTTATTCGAACGGAAAATCCTGGAGGGACGGACTGAGAGTTTGATTCGATGGATGATACCGTGCAATGCATTTATTCGGTTATTTGGTCTCATGCACCTGAGAACTGGCCAAACATATTGTATTTTATTATACTCATGTCAGGGGTGGACAAATCTGAAATTAACATCAACTGGCTCACCAGGCAATGTGTGGTGACTGTGTGTTTTCCTAGGACTGCAGTTCCAGAACAGTTTCTGTGCTGTATATTGTCAGTGTTTGTACATCCCTTCTTATTCCTGAGTCTGGAGAAATCAGCTTGTATACAGAGACATGACTCTGATCAAAACTGCATGGAATTTGGATTTGTCTTACATTTTGATTCGATATATCTAACCAAAAAGAGCTGGGAAGTGCTATCTGGTGAGTTATTAACGCTTTGAACTTAACTGCACTACCAGTTACAACCGATTCGGTATAGACAGTGAGCTTAGCTTATTAGCTTAGCCTAAGGAAAGCGGGGGAAAAAACATGACCGCTTACGAATGACCAATGCCTGTTAAATGCAGATGTGTTTAATAAACATAACGCGTTATGTAATGGATATAGAGTGAACGATGCGACTCGGTGCTATTTCAGGACTTGATGCAGGAGGTTGATTCAGACTGCGGGACTGACAGCTGGCTAAGCGCGCGTGCTACACGGCTAACCGACTCTCTGGAGGGATTGTGGTTTCCTTATTCTACAGTTCGAACAGTGCTCAAATCCACTGCTCATGCATGTTCAGCGCAAATAACTCATCAATACTCAAACCCGATTACTATTCTGATTTTAACAATGACAACAAAATCATAAAGCTCACCAGACTCATCCGTTACATAGGGAGTCGCCATCTTAACAGATGTGGTACTTCCGGTAACGTAGAGGAAGACGTGTTCGTGATGATTATTAACAACAAAAAAAATATTTTATTTAAATATGGGAAAGCTTATTTTAATAAAAGTGGAAATATATTAAGCCTCTGCCCTGGTTTACTAGTTAAAAAATATTTTCATATATATATATATATATATATATATATATATATATATATATATATATATATATATATATATATATATATACTTTGACTCACGGAAGTTACTGTGAGGAAAAATGGCCAAACAAAAGCTTAGATCTTAGATTTTTTAATTTTATATTTTCGAAAATTAAAAGAGAACAATTTTCATAGTCTTTTTTTTTTTTTTTTTTTTTTTTACATGTATATAGTTACAATTGTGCCTGGTTTGAGAAACCCTATGCTTGTTGCTGTTATGTTATGTTATGTTACATTATGTATATTTTCTTTCCAAGATTAAACAGTTTGTTGCACAATATTTGCATAACATTTTTCTTTATTTTTGCCAACAGCAAGAGTTTGACACATCTCATAAATTTGCCACATTATCTCAAGGTTGTGACTGATTATCCTAAAATTAAGGCTTATCTCAAACTTTAGACTTATTATCTCAAGATTCAGACTTCAGTCATCTCAAGTCATTGGCTTTGTACTTGTATTTATGGTGACCGGATGTAAACGGGCCAAATGTGGGACAAGTAGTAAGTTTGTGTGGGACAAAGTGGGACATATTTCCGACACCCAAACTCATACCATTTTGAAGCCTAGCTAAATGAACTAAAAACATATGCACTCTGCCATTTGTATTTATTTACACTTAAGTCTCTTGTATCAAACAATGAAACAAAGAGAAACATTACTGCATAAAAAAAATTAAGTGGAAAACAAAAAGCATTTCTATATCTTGACTTCTATATCTTGGACTCACATGTGTCCAGTTTGAGTGAAAGCTGACAGCCCTTTGATGCAAGTATAGGTCTCAGTGGGCATCTTCAGACCGGATAGGTGTTGTTCAACCATCCAGTCAACTACGGTTAAGGTTAGGTTTATGGTTTATGGTTTGGGTTATTTTTAACAAATCAGGTAAAGCGGTTGCAAAATGCCTATCCCAGTTTGAAAACATCCAATAATTACACAAACGGCTGTGTACTGGTTGGCCCTCTCTCTCTGTGTCTTTCAAGGCACCTGTCTCTCCTGTTTTAATTCTGGCCTCGGATCACTGCAATACACCCCACAGGTGTGAAATCCTTTCCACACACCTTCTCGGGTTCCGCCCTCCATTGAAAAACCGGTACTGGAGCACACCACATTCAAATTTGAGTTAACTCTTTAGTTCAGATCAAAATGCGGGACATCATCTCAAGTGGTATGCAGAACAAAGGACTAAAATGCTGTGCATTACAACATCAAGTGGGATGTCTGGCCACCCTACTTGTACTCCACTCAATGACAATAAATTTTAATTTAATCTAATATAAATCTTTCATTGCAAGATTATGTTAAATAATATACCAAAATAATAATTTATTAAATTGAATTAGATTAGATGAGAATCTCCTAACTTCCAAATATTTGTTAAAAGAAAAAAAAACTTTTATGATTTGTTAATAGGTGCAAGCCCCTGATATTTGATCCCATCTTTGGGATCAAGATTCTACCTTCCAGTCACACAAGGAATTGCAGTGATGTAGCAAACTGAAGAAGATTTGTTTGTTGGATGGTAGTTATATCGAAAAATTGAATAATTTTTAATAGGAATAACAAGTTGTTTACTGTGAGTATGAATCACTGGTGGTTGGTTGTTTTTAAAATAGGGGAAGCACCAGTGACTCTTACTGAAATATAATCCTATCTATATATCTGTGTGTGTGTTCTGTTGCATGTTGGTCTGGCCTCCTGTTTAATTCTCAGCATTTCCTCAGTCTCTCATAATAAGTAAAAGCAGGTCATGTCTGCCATGTTGTGGATTAGGCTACTGACTATGACTGCAGCTCTGAGCACTCTGTCTACTGTTTCAGATAGTTATTTTAATGCAAAACCCATTCAATTTGCTAAAATACTGAATTTCACCCAGAGTGATAAATAATATAAAAACATTTTAATGAATTTTTAGGGGAATCTGGGTTTCCCAAGCTAGCTAATCAGGTTATCCTTCTAAACAGCTATGAGCTACACTAGATAAGATTCAAAAGGACACATTATTTTCGATAGTTGCGTAGCCTTGTTGTCATATATCAACATTTTGAGATCATAAGTAAGAATTTAGAGATAATAAGTCAAAGGATTTGACATACTGCTGCTGATAAAAATAATCTGTTGTGCATAGTTGTCGTGCAGAAATTGGGCTTCCATGGTTTGACTGCTGTTTGCGTTAACACGCACCAGTTCAAGCTTATGATAGAAAGCAAACAAGTTGAAGGGTTGCACTGTTTGTTGTTCCATGTTCCTGTAATTATTTGGAAAAGTATTGCCCGATTTCTTCTGTTTTTGTGTATATCTCATACTAAATAGTTTTAGATCTTCAAATAAAATCATACTTAAAACAAAGGTAACCCAAGTAAACACACAATACAGTTTTTTTTTAAAATTAAAGCAAAAAAAGTTAAAATACCTATCAACAATGTGAAAAACTAATTGCCCCCTTAAACTTAAAATCTGGTTGTGCCAATTTTAGCAGCAATAACTGCAACCAAATGCTTCCGATAACTGGAGAGCAGTCTTTCACTTACTTCTAGGACTAGGATTTACTCCTATGCTTTGGATCACTGTCTTGCTGCATAATCCAGTTGCGCTTGTCTTTCAATTTACGGACTGATAAATGGATATTCTCCTTTAGGATTTTCTGGTATAGAGTAGAATTCATGCTTCCCTCAATTATTGCAAGTTGCCGTAGGTATGATGCTCTTTTTGTGGAATTCTGTGTTTGGTTTATGCCAGATGTAACGTGACCCCTGTCTTCCACACAGTTCCACTTTTGACTCATCAGTCTATAGAACATTCTCCCCAAAGGTTTGAGGATCATCAAGGTGTGTTTTGGCAAGTTTCAGACAAGCCTTAATGTTCTTCTGAGTTAGCAGTTATTTTCACCTCACCACTCTTCCATGGATGTGATTTTTGTCCAGTGTCTTTCTGATAGTGGAGTCATGAACAGTGACCTTTACTGGTGCAAGAGATGTCTGTAGGTCCTTTGCTGTTGTCCTTGGTTCTTCTGTGACTTGCTGGATGAGTAGTTGCTGTGCTCTTGGAGGAATTTTGGAAGGTCGGCCACTTCTGGGAAGGTTCATTACTGTGCCGAGTTTTTTTTTTCCATTTGGATATAATTTCTTTCAACTTTGCTATAGTGTGTTACTGGGTAAGACCTTTTAACCAACTTCATGCTGTTGAAAAAGTTCTATTTATGTGTTGATTTGATTAAACAGAGTTTACAGTAAACATGCCAACTACACCATAGAACCAACATTTTTAACGTGCTCAAATTTGTAATATTGTAAAGTGAAAGTGAATGTAAAACAGGGTGGTACAGTTTCCACCTCAGAGCTGCAGGGTCGCTGTTTCGAGTTCCATATGTTATTGTGTTGTCTGCATGGGTTTCTTCTGGGCTCTCTGATTTCCTTTCACACCCCTAAAAATCATGCTGGTAAGATTAGCTAGGTGAGATTGAATGTGTAAATATGTGTGCATGGTGTCCTATATCGAACTGACTTCCATTCCGGGGTGTGTTCCCAGCTCTCGCTCTGGGTTCCAGACTGGCCATAGACTCTGGATCCACCACAACTCTGCCCATGATAAAGCATTTACTGAAAATGATTTCACTGAGTTTTTCTGTGATTTTTGCAGACAAAAATGTTTGATTTTGCGGTGCCTTTTTTCAAATGTCGTGATTCAACTTGCAGAGTATTTTGTAGGTGTTTTTGCAAAAAACTACACTTGAATTGGCGAAATTGCAATTGCACAAAATGGTCATTCACAGTGATGTTTGTTGGTAAATGAGACCTTTTATCTGTACTCATGTTCGAGGCATATGAATCGAAGAGGGATTTGACTGAATGTGTGATGTGATGACATCACATGATGCGCCTTGGCCCAAATCTGCAGAAATTCTGCTATAATTTTGAAAAATTGCAAGCTCTTCTGAATATTGCAGACTTTGCTTGATTTTGTGTTAATTTCTGTGGTCGCAAAATTGTGAAATTCTAGAGAGACCGGATGAATAAATTAATGAATGTAACAGAAACAGCCTACATTCTTAGAAAAAAGACGCTCCTCACAGGTTGGAGCTCTCTAAAGCGGGTTCAATTTGAAATGTTTTCAAAAAAGGCATCTTGTAGGGGTTTACATCGAACCTAAGGGTTTTCCCCAGAGGAGCAAACAAGTTAATCCATTTTTAGGGTGCTTTTTTGTTTCACAGTATAGACCCATGTTTCCCAAAGTGTACTCTATTCTACAGACTATATTATTAATTCATTGTTGCACCACCGTACCACCCACAACTAAACATCCATCCATCCATTTTCCATACCGCTTATCTTACACAGGGTTGAGGGGGAGCCTGGAGCCTATCGCAGGGAACTTGTGGTGCAAGGCAGGGGACACCCTGGACGGGGTGCCAACCCATCACAGGGCACAAACACACAAACCTATTCACACTCTACAGACAATTTGGAAATTCTAATCAGCCTACAACACATGACTTTGGACCTGGGGAGGAAACTGGAGTACCCAGAGGAAACCTCAGAAACATGGACAGAGCATGCAAACTTCACACGCACAGGGCGGAGGCGGGATTCAATCCCCCAACCCTGGAGGTTCAAGGCAAAAGTGCTAAGCCACCATGTGTTTGGCCTTTCTAGTAGGAATGCAACCACTTGGTTGCTCAGACACTGAAGCACTGAGATTTCACCTTATGAGCATCGGTCATGCCAACAGCCCCAAATTTAAAGACCTTTGCATACAAGTGTATTTGTAGCTAATATAGTGCAGAGCCTTTTGATACTACAAACAAGGTTTTCAATCTGATCCTTGGTGAAACAGGCAACCAGTGGAGTGATCTCAGTAGGGGATAATTATACACTTTAAATGTGATCATACTGAAGAAACTTTGTCTATACTCTCTATAAGGAAATTGAATCAACAAATTCAAAATAAAAATGAACAATGCACTTTGATTAAAATGAACTTGAAATCTATTTTACACAAACAAGGAAATACATTACAAATTCATCTGGCTGCACGTTCCCTCAAGGAAGCTTAAAGCTGCTCCACTCCTGGAACAGGTTTGTTACTTTAGTCATGGATGACAGAACGAAAGGAAAACCGCCCTCTAACAGAAAATGTCCAAAAGGCAGCCATAGTCTAAAATCAGAGTTCTTCTATATAAAGCACAAGAAAAGCAACAAAGCCTCCGATTTTTTAAAAACTTTTTTTATATTTACCTTTCGGCTCTATGGATTCTAGACAGGGAAGACCATGTCTGAAAATACAGGGTGTCCCAAGTCTTCATATATAGGGGACTACGTTTGCCAGCCCCACATCGGTTGTGGCTTTGTCAGTGGATGTTGGTGGACGTCCACTTCTCGGTTGGTCTGCATCAGTTCCAGTCTTAAGTTTGGCAACAGTGTGGTGTGTGATGTGCTCGCCATGTTTCCTGTTAAAGTCCATCGCAACCTTGCAACAGCTTCCCGATCCAGCCATGAGAATGATTTCAATACGTTCTTTTGTCAAAGGCATTCGTAAAGGTTATCTAAAAAAACCCCAAAAAACATTAATAGAAACTGAGCAACACTAAAAAGTGTTAATTCCCTCTAAGACTTTTGGGACACCCTGTAGGTCAGTATGGAACATTGATCAGTTTTCATTCCTTTAAATCCTTCTCCCCACTTAAGATTTCTTTACATTTTTTAATCTGTAACATGGTTAAAGATTAATTAGACCAAAGAACCAACACTGTGAACTAGATTCTAACTAACTTCCAGTTATGAAAAGAGAAAGAAATATCCTGTATGTGATTGTGCCCTGCGGTGGATTGGCACCCTGTCCAGGGTGTACCCCGCCTTGTGCCCCATGCCCCCAGGGATAGGCTCTAGATTCCCCATGACTCGCAAGGATATGTGGTATAGAAAATGGATGGATCTTCCAGAGTAAGAAAAGCTATTTGGTGGTTTGCTGTACATTTTGGCTTTTAATTTTCACCAACTTCTGTGTGTTTTTAAGTGCTAGCTTAATATCATGGTACGTTGAAACCGTGATATTTTTAGACTAGCTTCATACCGTGGAAATATTAAACCGTTTCATTGGCGTAAACAAAACAAAACAATTTTAATTCAGTTCAAGCAAAGGAGTAGCTTTAATGCGCCGGTTTATAGTTTGAAAGCTCGGTGTCCACTTGGTGTGTCTAAAGACGCTGGGGGGTGAATAAGGCGACAGATAGCGGATGCCTGAAATCTGCGATTTTCGGAAGTGACGCGTCAGACCGGCTGTGAGAGACGTGTGAAGAGAGGGGGGAAAAAGCAAGCGCGACTCACAAAGCACCCAGACGCTTCAAATTAACCCACAGGTTACTTCAGGCTGCCAGGTAGGCGCTTTTTCTGCTTGCATATATCTTTAATCTCGATGATGTCAGGCCAGACAGGATTTGAGAGCGAATTTGTCTTGGCTAGTTAAATGAATTGAAGACGATTCTTGCTCGTAGCGCAGTTCAGCAGACACCGCAGCCTGGGCAATACAACGGGTAGTGACTAGCTACATAGAATAGAAATAATACGAACTGAAAATAACAAGCTGTATCGTTTTATAATCCTGCATTGCATAAAGACATGGAGAAAGTATTCGTTTTTATCCATAACGCAACTCCATAATAATAATGATGATGATGATGATGATGTTGATGATTATAATAATACCTAGCTGCTAACAGGCGAAATTCTCCGACTAGCCAGCAGTAAACGCGTTGCTAAGATACTGCTTGCATTGTACCAGAGGTTGTGCCAGCTAGCCGCTGAGCTAGCGTAGTTATCTAATGGTTGTTGTTTTCTTTTTTCTTTCTTTTTCAGCTAAGCTAACAGTGGCCTAATTTGTTTTCTTATTTACACATTGGCGCAGTTGAGTACATAGTCCCCCCTTCAGATTTTATGTGCAAAATAATGTCACTTATTAAAATGTTATTCAAATGAAATCACCAGCCAGCTTAGCTAACATGAGCTCTGTGATTGAAACTACGCATTGGTGAGAAATGCTAGCTCGCTAGCCGCAAAGATGGCGAACCAGCATGTACTGCACGGAGTTTGCGTTTGGCTAATTCAGTGAAGATAATAGAATAATAAAAACCAAACAGTCACGGTTGTTTCTGTCGTTAGGTAAATAATATAAACTATTAATCTAACTACATTTGTTGAAACTAGCTCTTGCTTTTTTTTTGGCCAAGTTAGCGTACACTGACTGGGATGTTTTGCGGGTGAAGCTTGCAAAGTCTCTTATTTAGTTTTACAGGCATTTCCAGATTAATTATGTAAGAAAGCTATACATTTTAAATATCCACTGATGGGAACTAACAACTAGAAGCGGGTGTTTTCGTGTGGCTGTCTTTAGCTATTAAGTCAGCGTTTTCTAACACTATTTTCAGTGTCTTTGCGTTTATACAGCTGTATATGAGTCATGAATCTTTGGCCTGGCAAGACGTCTTAATATGCCAACTTTCACATGCTTTTTTCTCCCCGTGATGCTACTTTTCTGTCTTTCATTCCGGAAACTCTGCATGCTTTTAAGCAATGTGGAACTTCGTGCCTATTTCTGAATGTACTGGGTTGTGATGCAGGAAGAGCGCGTAATGACGTGTGATTAGTGCTGCGTGTTGACTTGGCAGGCTCAGTGTAACCGGCTGAAGCAGACTTGCCAACTCTTTTCAGGGGAAAGTAGCTAATGCGTGCTGAAGTCGCCAGATGGCGTCATCAATACCATTTGCATATTAATGAAGTCGTCGGAAGAAGGAGGATTTTTCTGAAGACATACAGAAGAAAACCGAATTGGACGTAGTGTTCTCAGAATAGAAAACGGGTTATAATTTGCTTCTTATGAATTGTGGTCATGCCATCGCAGACTGTTCATGTATTTGGCAAAATTGGCAACACCGGGCTGCTGATTAGCTCCAGTGCCGCTGTGTTGGATAGGAAACCTTGGTAGATGTTCAGAAGTGAGCTGTTCAAGTGTATCCATGGTGCTCAAAGAGTCAATTTGTCCAAAAGTAAATTTTTTGACTCGAAGTAAAAGCCAACAACTGCGGGCTTTTTGGCTACGTCAACGTTGAACTATAGGGATCGGGAAAAACTGCATTTTTCATTTTAAAATGCCTTCCGTCTACACTGGCATTAAAATAAATAAATAAATTTCCATAAATTGTTTGTCCACACTGAAAACACTTACTTCCTGCATGCTCTGTATACTCTGCATGCGTTAAAAACACAAGACGCTTTGGTCCGTGTCATTTCCGTCAGGAGTTTATTTGAAAATGTAATCTAAAGGTTGTACTAAGTGACGTTAATCTCTCGACAGCACTATCATAATGAGTCTTTATTGGTCACATATACAGTAGAGCACAGTGAAATTGTTTTTTCTTCGCATACCCTAGCCTGTCAGGAAGCTGGAGTCAGAGCGCAGGGTCAGCCATGATACAGAGCCTTAACCGCTAAGCCACCACTGCCCCGTATTGGATAGCAGGCTCAACAACTGCGGTACATCGTCCACCATCTTGTTCCTTTTGAGTCGAAGGGGTCACATGACCAAAAAAATCCCACATCATTGTTTTTGAATATCTCCATTTTCTCAGTCCACACTACAACACGAAAACTGCATTTTCAAATTTATCCACTTAGGAGAGCGTTTGTTTTTTCCCCTTACGAAAAGCTCAGTTTTTGGACAGCAACGCAGCCTTTGTGTGGATTGAAGCCCAAAATGTAGAGAAAAAGATGCGTTTTTGTTTTTTTTTGAGAACAGCTCAGTTTTTGGACAAAAACGCGTGTCTGTCCGAACGCAAGGCCAAAACGTAGAGGAAAAGATGCGTTTTCAAATTTTTCCAGATTAACGTGAACGTAGCCTTTGAATGTCCCTGTTTGAATCCTCACACTGGCTTTTCATCAAAACCCGTGGACCTCTGATTGGCTATGGGAGAAAAAGATGGATATCTGTCTTTTATAGAAGAAGTGATTCCATTGCGGTGGTTCTTTCTCTGTCCATCAGTGGTGTTTTTCCTTGAATTTGAGAGTTCACTGTGGACTAAATTGTGGCGTCGAAAGGGAATCGCTATTAGTGACCTTTTTTTGCTGTTATCACTGGGTGTGTATGGAGATTCAGTCAGATATAAAGCTCACAGGGCAAACCCGAGATAATGCTTTTCCAGCAACGCTTAGCACAAGTCCTTTTAAAGTGTTTAATAATGAACAGAATGAAAACAAAGGGAGAAACAACGTCAGAAAGCTGAGAGTGAATTTTACAATGACTTCTCGGTGACGCATGACATCATAACGAGTTTATCAAGACTTTCACCCACAAGTGGCTTACGAGTTGCCATCGGCAGAACAACACTGCCATGAATAATTAAAGTTCTTGTATACTAATTAGTTAAACTGCCATTGACATGAGGGACATTGTATTGCAGCGTGGAGTGAACATTATTGATTTTCTCCCTCTTATAATGGTTAACCACATCAGTTTCTAAACTTTTTTTTTTTTTATAGCTAATCAAATGTTAAATTTATCCACAAAGCATTTCTCTATTACTAGAGACTCTGTCTGTCCAAAGGTAAACGGAAATGGTAACCTGCATACACGGTCCATTTTAGCTCCCAGGTGTTCACAGATCTGCCACATCATTGTGTGTGTGTGCGTGCGCACACCCTCACAGTCATCCAGGACTGCATTCCTCAAATCTGCCACTCTTCTTTCATGTTGCATTGGCCCAATTTCCGACAAACACCCCCCCCCCCTTTTTTTCTCCACCCTGCTCACCTTTTTTATTGCTCAGTTCATGTTTCCCACTATCTCAGCACTCGAAAGTCGTGACCCACATAGAAGCGGCCAAAGGGAACTTATGCAATTTGAATAGCTCTATTTTATCAAGGTAGGCCTGTGCATGTCTAATTTGGCGTTCACTATTTTGAGTATACAACACAGGCTTGATTTGCTTGTTCCTCCTTCTTGTTAAACAGCCGGTTCATTTTCCTGTTGGTTTAAATAAATATCAGTCTCTGACGTCACTCGTTCAGCCGAGTTCAGGTGTGTGACGTGCGTTTAGGTGTGGTGTGCCTTCTTCATGCCGGTGGCATGCTGCACAGAACACGCATAGAGCCGGGACTCAGGAGGGGTGTGTTTGAGTTTCTTTTCCCCTCGGCACCAGAGGAGAAACAGAAACTTAAGCTCGGCCGTGTTTTGGATCATAAAAGAGGCCGGTGCCTTGTTTCTGGCTGGTGTTTGTTTGCTTGCTTGGAGAGTGGGTGACGTGGGAGAACACACGCTTAAGAGCGCGTCTTGCTTTAAACCCGGAGCAGTAAAGCTGAAAGGAGTGCAGTGACAGCTCTCGACTCTGTAAAGCTCAGAAGTGAGGGGAATTGGCAGTTTTGCAGTGATCCTCATTTCCTTTTGTCATGAGGTATAGTCAAGCTCAAATAATTCTTCCTTATTTATAGGTTTAGTAGATGTCTAGAAATTGTTGGTTAATTGGCTTTTCCTTTCTTTCTTTAAAAAGAATGTTTGTGGTGTTCCACATTTCTGTTTGCTTTGTGTCCATTTACCTAAAGAAACCAAAGGAGCTCACGATTCAAAGGTGATGACGAGCCGGTTGTTCTTCTCCTTGTGTAATACTGAGTAACGTGTGTGCATGTGGATGTGTGCGAGACAGACAGTAATTCAACCAAATTGGATTTGCATCATGGTTATTTTGAGCAAATGAAAGAGGGGGATTTGTGAACACACTTTACTAGCTAGGCAAGTTCATGCTGAAATGTCCCTGTTTCTGAAACCCAGCTGTAGGATTTTCCTTAAACTGTCTTGCATATTGATCTGCATAAGTCATTTCAAAAGCACAGACTGGCTCAA